>NW_007377475.1:119355-158653 GCF_000475195.1 Diaphorina citri | reverse complement strand
CCAAATCCCTATGGTGATAAGCTCACAGCGCGTCGTACGATATTGGTAGATGACGTCATCACGGGAGTACAGTGTTGTCGCTAGGTATAATATCGGCGGGTTTGAGACTCTCATGTTCCGAGAGCTGTATCTCACGATCTAGTGAACGCATTTTCTTCGTTTTAATCTCAATATTTTTTTTATTTTTTATAGTTTTTTCTGAGATAATAAAAAAAAATCATGAGAATCACCAATTGTGTTTTACTTCAAGGAAAACGTAGTCTGGTGGCTTCGAACTTCGAATCAAAAGAGCCAATGCCAAGATCAAAGCAACACAAGGCCACTTGAGTTTATTAAATACATTTTTGAATAGTTTATCACATTATCACAAATCTTGACGAAAACTTTCTCGAGGGTTTTGCAAGCTTTTCGATCACCCTATATTGGTAGCACTGATTAAGTAGTCTACACAATTATGTTATCAAAATCTATTCATTATAGCATGAAGATCACACCAAGGTGCATTGGGGGAAGAGTGCAGAGATAAAGCTCATCCTAAATCAATATACAGGGTGTGCCACAAATCATGATGAGCAATAACGACGGGATCACCCGGTAAGATCGGTCACATATGAGTTGATATTGTGATTGTGGAATTATAGGTGACATAAATACATACCTAATTACGAATATCAAAATTCTAAACATTTGCAGATCAAGGTTAGTAAAAAATTGCAAAAATTCATACGCAAGCTGTACCGACCTATACGCACAATAAAAATCAAGTCCTTATCATCATGATTTCCTGTATGAAAACAAATAAAACAGTAAAATTAACAAGTTGTTTGTTATTTATTTCAAATAAATAACAAATCAATTAATTGGCAGATGTCCCCGTCCTAATCCCTCTCAAACACACAATTCACCTGATGTTAGTGTTTTAATTGATGTTGTAAAGTGAAGAACTTGAACAATCCTAAGCCATTTTGGTCATAAATGTATTAGAGGCAATCAAACAAGTCCTTTCACTACCCTGTTCTGTGCAAAATTGAGGTGCCTTGTATATTTTTCGAAGTGAAAAAGGAATACACACCTACTTATACTACGGGGGGCTATGAGTCGCTTTCATTCAAAATGCATGATTGGTATCCGGATGCAAGGAGATCAATACCTCCATGTCTGGACGGGTGACCATCTGAGCAAATTGAGCATGTAGAGCGGCAGAGAAGTGTCTCAAACGCCAGCGAAATCATGCGCAAGAAATTCCTCTTCAGGCGATGCTCCAACTATTCCACCGAAGATGAAACTTTTGAAAGTTCTTCCAGTTTGCCCAAGACAGCTTGTGTCACCATTCCAACCCGAGTGACAGAAGATCAGAATATTCCCAAGATCACGGTGAGCGCTAAGGATCGCCAAGACGCCACAAGGTACTTGACGGAGATAGAGATTCCATGTGCCTGCAGTAGTAACAATCACAAGAGATCTTCCAACTCTGAATCTAGTCTAGGTCTCTCTGGTGATGAGAAACATATCGCTGAAGACAGGGATGAGAGTAGCTCTGGAGGATCGTTTAAGCAAAACATTAGGTGTAGCGTGTCCTTCGACATACCAAGAGCATTTGATAGACCAACATCTGAAGAGAAGAGTTCCAGTGAGAGTAACCGGAACCTTGATGAATACAACCCGGATGAGTTCTTGGTGAAAACGAACAATGAAATATCCAATGTAAACAACATCATATTAGAAGACAGCAGTGAAATTGTTTTCATCAACAAATACGACAAGGTACCAACGCCTTTCAAGTACAAAGAAATCAAACCTCGAGACTATTGTGAAGAAATTGTCAACGAATACAACAACTCTCCCAAACACATAACGACAGAGGTAACCAACCATTTGAACGCCACATTATCCAATACAGAAGATAAAACTGATAGTAATCATACAGGACATGTAGAGAAGAGGCCTCTAGAGTTAAGCCTGAGTAATAGCAGTTCGTTAAAAGGACAATGCTGTCCTGGACTAAAGTTACCTACGCCTGGTTCTAAAACACCAAGTTCTAAATCACTCTCTAGTTCTAAAACACCTCCGAGTTCTAATTCTAAAAGTTTCGGCATGAAGAAATCACACTCGTCAAATTCATGTTGTGTACAATGAATTTTTCCTTCACTTGTGTCTTTGATAATACTTATTTAGCTATGTAAATGATACACTTACTGTAAACCTTCCTTCTACAGGGATACCATTTCTGTGACCATGTCCGCAATCTTATTGATAATATCATTGTTCGATATGTTTAAAATTTTAAATCATTGTACTTACGTACCTACAAATAATATAATGTTGTCTTCTCTTTTACTTTACTTTCTTCCTTCTTTTCGTCCTTTTTGACAAAACCGTGAGGACAGGGTTTTGTCTTTTCTTCTTAAATTATTGTTCCTATAGATGTATAGTTATTTGTTACTTTCTTTTTTATTAGATTAATGTATCTTCCTTCGCTACTCACCTTCCCTTGTGCTTTAATAATGTTGTCAGACCAAAAAAATATTCCCAAACGGGTTCACAACTATTTCTACTTGAATTTTCGGCACTTTGTGCAATCCAAATATTATGATGATGTCATCATAGTTTGATTTTGATGATTTCACAGAAGAAGTACCTACCTACATAATTATTTCTTAGATTGTTTACAACTTGTATAGTTCCCCCTTTCGTTACCATGTCAGTGATTTTTCTCTAAATTTTGATTTCTTTTGGGAAAGTTTAATTTTTGTTAATTTCTGTAGAATGTCAGTATTTTAGAAAATATAAGGAGATGTTAGTATTTTCTGCCAAAGTCAGTATTATTTTTGTGCTAAGAGTTTTTTTTTACAAACTAGGTACAAAATCTATAGTTTTAATTGCAATTTTTTTGAATTTTTTCCAAATACAAATTTGAAATTTTAATTTTCTTGTCATATTGCTTTTGTCTTGCGGTGTTTTTTGATATTCTTTTCACTTGTGATGAAAATTTCGCCCGACTTTTCTAGACGTAGGACTAGCATTTCTGCCTTGAAAGTTAGTCAACCTTGGCACAATTGGTGATTCTCATGAAAAATATAACTGTCCAAATGTATTTTTTTCGTAAAGATCGTCAAAAATAATAAATAATACGAAAAGAATTTTTTTAAAAAAAGTATTTCTTCTCTAAGAAATTCGTCCCCAAAGTATGCGCGGGAAAAATAATGAGATTCAAATTTAGAAATGTGCCCTACGCTTGGCAACATTGCGTGGGACGTAACCAACCATGAAAAAAGAAATTCTTCTGGCTCTTGCTGATGTGATCACATCGTTTTCTTTGGTTTTTGCGTTTTGTATCTGCTAATTTGACTGTTTTTCCGAGTATTCTGTGGTGGTGTAGTAGTGGTCAAGGCGCTCGACTGGTTAACAGGAGGGCGTGGGTTCAATCCCAGCCGAGGTATGGAATACCTACCTCGGTGGTGTAGTGGTCAAGGCGCTCGCCTGGTAAACAGGAGGGCGTGGGTTCAATCCCAGCCGAGGTATGGAATACCTACCTCGGTGGTGTAGTGGTCAAGGCGCTACCTACCTCGGTGGTGTAGTGGTCAAGGCGCTACCTACCTCGGTGGTGTAGTGGTCAAGGCGCTACCTACCTCGGTGGTGTAGTGGTCAAGGCGCTACCTACCTCGGTGGTGTAGTGGTCAAGGCGCTACCTACCTCGGTGGTGTAGTGGTCAAGGCGCTACCTACCTCGGTGGTGTAGTGGTCAAGGCGCTACCTACCTCGGTGGTGTAGTGGTCAAGGCGCTACCTACCTCGGTGGTGTAGTGGTCAAGGCGCTACCTACCTCGGTGGTGTAGTGGTCAAGGCGCTACCTACCTCGGTGGTGTAGTGGTCAAGGCGCTACCTACCTCGGTGGTGTAGTGGTCAAGGCGCTACCTACCTCGGTGGTGTAGTGGTCAAGGCGCTACCTACCTCGGTGGTGTAGTGGTCAAGGCGCTACCTACCTCGGTGGTGTAGTGGTCAAGGCGCTACCTACCTCGGTGGTGTAGTGGTCAAGGCGCTACCTACCTCGGTGGTGTAGTGGTCAAGGCGCTACCTACCTCGGTGGTGTAGTGGTCAAGGCGCTACCTACCTCGGTGGTGTAGTGGTCAAGGCGCTACCTACCTCGGTGGTGTAGTGGTCAAGGCGCTCGCCTGGTAAACAGGAGGGCGTGGGTTCAATCCCAGCCGAGGTATGGAATACCTACCTCGGTGGTGTAGTGGTCAAGGCGCTCGCCTGGTAAACAGGAGGGCGTGGGTTCAATCCCAGCCGAGGTATGGAATACCTACCTCGGTGGTGTAGTGGTCAAGGCGCTACCTACCTCGGTGGTGTAGTGGTCAAGGCGCTACCTACCTCGGTGGTGTAGTGGTCAAGGCGCTACCTACCTCGGTGGTGTAGTGGTCAAGGCGCTACCTACCTCGGTGGTGTAGTGGTCCAAATCCCTATGGTGATAAGCTCACAGCGCGTCGTACGATATTGGTAGATGACGTCATCACGGGAGTACAGTGTTGTCGCTAGGTATAATATCGGCGGGTTTGAGACTCTCATGTTCCGAGAGCTGTATCTCACGATCTAGTGAACGCATTTTCTTCGTTTTAATCTCAATATTTTTTTTATTTTTTATAGTTTTTTCTGAGATAATAAAAAAAAATCATGAGAATCACCAATTGTGTTTTACTTCAAGGAAAACGTAGTCTGGTGGCTTCGAACTTCGAATCAAAAGAGCCAATGCCAAGATCAAAGCAACACAAGGCCACTTGAGTTTATTAAATACATTTTTGAATAGTTTATCACATTATCACAAATCTTGACGAAAACTTTCTCGAGGGTTTTGCAAGCTTTTCGATCACCCTATATTGGTAGCACTGATTAAGTAGTCTACACAATTATGTTATCAAAATCTATTCATTATAGCATGAAGATCACACCAAGGTGCATTGGGGGAAGAGTGCAGAGATAAAGCTCATCCTAAATCAATATACAGGGTGTGCCACAAATCATGATGAGCAATAACGACGGGATCACCCGGTAAGATCGGTCACATATGAGTTGATATTGTGATTGTGGAATTATAGGTGACATAAATACATACCTAATTACGAATATCAAAATTCTAAACATTTGCAGATCAAGGTTAGTAAAAAATTGCAAAAATTCATACGCAAGCTGTACCGACCTATACGCACAATAAAAATCAAGTCCTTATCATCATGATTTCCTGTATGAAAACAAATAAAACAGTAAAATTAACAATTTGTTTGTTATTTATTTCAAATAAATAACAAATCAATTAATTGGCAGATGTCCCCGTCCTAATCCCTCTCAAACACCATAATTCACCTGATGTTAGTGTTTAATTCATGTTGTAAAGTGAAGAACTTGAACAATCCTAAGCCATTTTGGTCATAAATGTATTAGAGGCAATCAAACATGTCCTTTCACTACCCTGTTCTGTGCAAAATTGAGGTGTCTTGTATATTTTTCGAGGTGAAATAGGAAAACACACCTACTTATCCTACGGGGGGCTATGAGTCGCTTTCATTCAAAATGCATGATTGGTATCCGGATGCAAGGAGCTCAATACCTCCATGTCTGGACGGGTGACCATCTGAGCAAATTGAGCACTGCTTTTACCAACCCCACTCAGGCTGGGTGAGGTTAATGTGTGGAGGCGGGTTCACTGATTGGCAAAAAAAAAAAAAAAAAAAAAAAAGGATCATGGTACAGACTGTCTCCAAAGTTTCCATCGCAAAAGACATTCGTGGTAATCTTGGTCTCAATGATCGTTAACCCCTTGAAGTCCCTTCAGGTCGTGATGACCTGATAGATTTAACCTTTGGCTCGTTGCTAGTTACTTCCCCGAAACTGAATCTAGTAAGCGCTGCGTTATCAATACGACTGAGGTGGCACATCTGAAAACGATAGAGCGTTGTGATTTCTTATCAGTGAGTTTAATTATCAGTAAGTAGCTACCGAATTTTACAGTCCCGTCTTCGTTCTGATAATCTGATTTCAGTGTTTCATTTTCTCTGGATGTGATAGGAAGAAAAAATTGAAAGTGTTCTTCGTGGTTAAAATTTTGTGGCCTTTTTTTTCCCAACTTTAGTTTTTTCTTCCTTTTTTCCCCCCATTTTACTTTCCTTATTTTTCATTTGTTCTCCTGAAACGTCGCAATTTAAGTTGGATTTCTGGTATTAATAAAAGGTAAATTTCAGTCTTTTTCTTTTTTTTTTTTAGATTTTTTATCCTTTCCGGATCCATCAAGATTTTAGGGATTTTATTTTGTGCATGAATAATGGGATAGAACTCCAAAGTGTGGATTTCTGATTCTGGTTTCTGGATAACCGAGCCGGTATGTAATGCATGTGACGGTGATATTAAAACATTTTTACTGGGACATTACCGAGTTTTGGTGAAACTTTAGGTTAAATTTTAACCGAGTTTCACTTTGTACATTTGTAATGAAAAACATAAGAAAAACATTGAAAGAACAAATCGAAGACAGAGGACCGAAAAACTCAGACACTAATCAAAGTTAGCCAGCCTAGTTAGCTTAGTTGATAGTGCGTCTGCCTTGTAAGCGCTAGGCCGCGGGTTTTATTCCTGCCCGGGGCGGATTTTATCCTCATGGGATAATGTTCGTTCTCGGAACGGCTGGCTTTCTCCTATCTTGTCTTCCTTCTCTTTTTCGATTTCGGGACGATAAGACCATAGCAGTTACAGTTCCCTCTGTCAAATCTCTTAAAAAATCATCAGTTTTAGCTCATCAGCTTACCTCGATAAAATTTCGGTGAAGAACCAATGATCTTTGGAAATCTCCCCAAAATTTTCAAAATTTTCGCCTGCGGCGCTCTAATTTATTTTGCTCACTTTAGCGTTCAGCTAAAATTAGGATAAGAAAATATCTAACAAAATTTTCAAAAATTTCGCCTGCGGCACTCTATTTTATTTTGCTCACTTTAGCGTTCAGCGAAAATTAGGATAAGAAAATATCTACGAATCTACCTACTTTTTGAAAAATTTCGCCTGCGGCGCTGAAAATTTTAAGTTCGATCAGCCCAAACTGGGGGCCCCGCGCCTTTGAAACTGCCCCGGGCCCCGCGGGGGGCTAATCCGGCCCTGGGGTAGCTTGTCACCAAAAAGAGGGTACATGAGACCCTTGTAACTACATAAAAAGCTTTGCAGTAATACAGTGATGTTAAACTCTTTGCGAAAATCATTCATAGTTTTGGTAGTTAAGGGTCACCTAGGTTGAATTTACACGGAACGGTGCTGCGAGCTGTCTAATACGTATTTATTTGTGCTAAATAGATAAAAAAAAATATATACATAATAATAATCTAATTGGTCTGATAAGGAGCAAAGACGTGGGTTTAGGTTGAACGCCATTGAAATTCTCATGAAGGTATTACATGGGATTGATATAAATCCACTATACAAACAAGAAACAAGCCTGTCCTATTGGCCCTGAGAGGAGCTCAAACTTTGCAAAATAAATCCGGAGATAATGAACTAATCCTCCATATAAATTTCGGACTAAAAACAATAACAAAAATTTTGTTATGTTTGAATACGTTCTTCTTTGAAAAATATCGAGCATATTTTTTTTTAATTTTTTTTTTAAGACTTAAAAAAGGAGAATTTTCATTGTGTTAAGCAAAAAAGCTTGTCACAAATTTCGTTCCCCGCTCAATACCTACACCATGCTAAATTTCATGACTTGACTTGGACTCGAACCATCAACCTCCAGATCCAGACTTCCAGAGTCCAGCGCGCTAACCCTTGCACCTCTGAGGTTGGTTGTTGAGAATAAATAAATACTACTTTCCTTCTGATATTGAAAAATGGGACTAAATACAATAGAATGCTCGGAAACTACACCCGCACGTTCTCTAAGCATTCACAGAGGTAACATGAGATTACGGTAAAGTAGGTAAAGACGAAAGACCATGAAACTCTATTTCGTGTTAATATAGGCCGGGCGGCGCTTCGAACTGTTGACGTTCGCGAGCCTCCCGGCACGCTTGATGCTATCAAAATAAAGCCCAGAATCTGAACCTACGTTCTGACCTACTGACTGATCCTCCCGAGTAAACATTTGTATTTTCCTGTGCCATAGCATACCCATTGCATTTGTAGTATGTCCTTCATCTCATGGGTGAGACAGGTCTTATCTAGGTACCGAATACTGAGAGAAACACTCAATAATTTATTGATGAGCTGCCCAGTCCCAGCGTCTGGGTTGCCATATGACACAGCATACTACTCAAACAGACATGACACATTAAAATTAAATTGAAAAGATTAAAAAATTTTAGGTAGTGGTAAAAATTTTAAAATTTTAATAGGGACAAGGTCGCCCAAAATGTAAATAGGTAATTAGGTATTATTTTATTGAACAATGCAAAATATTTGAAGGTACGTACTTAGCCTGGAGGGTACCTTGTGAGTGCTAGATAGTGGGTTCGATTCTCGCTCAGGGTGGATTTTATCCTAAGCAAATAAGATTCGTTCTCGGAACAGCTGGCTTTCTTCTATCCTGTCTTCGCTTTCGGGACGACCTTAACAGTTACAGTTCCTTCTATATGAAACCTCTGGAAAAAAAAAAAAAAAATACTCAGGCCAAAAAGGCCTTAATTTTTGGGGGTCATTTTTCTGAGTAAGTTTTACAATTCACTGAACCATTAGTTAATCTGTAAAAGTTAGGGTAAAAGAACACTCAAATAAGCATCATTCAATAGGATAAGGAAAGTCGTGTGATGTTCACACCAGATTTTTTTAGCACTTGTTGACGGATTTTCTGGTCACATCACTGTAAGTAGTGTAAGTACCCGTCTGAGGTATTGAATTCTCAGTCCCAAAACATTCCTATCACGCGACAGGGATTACTCTCAGAGTTAGTCCCTAGGAGGAGAGCTGCTACTTATCTTCCATATAATTAATTGCCCATTGTATTTACACTGGCACTTGTGTATTAATAGAGGCACTTGTGCGCCAATCCATGTTGGTCTTGTCAAATTAATACCTTTATCTTATCAGGAGAGGTGGAATTTTTTTAATCCGACAACAACCTCTAGCTTTTGTTCTACTTGGGTGTTGGGTCAAGGAGATTCGCCTATGGTGACCTCGGAGTAGAGGTGGGTCAGGAGTGCCCTCAATGTTTAACATGGTTCTTATACTCGTTGTTTGAAGAACGCTCAGAAAAACAATACAACAAAGTATATAAACAAAAAAAAGTAAAAATATAAACAGCTTATTTATTTATATTATGGCGAACTATGGAGTATGGAGGGAGGCAAAAAAACTATTCGAAACGATTTACCTAACTTGGTAGAATGTGCTTGCAAAGATTATACAAATTTCATTATGAGATCTACATGAATACTGATAGAGGGGCGCAAAATGGTCAAAGAAACGCCATTTAAGTAGTCTGGTCTGGCCGCATTATCGATATTCCAAATTTTGACCACACCATTGGCACTTCCAAGGCACTTGCTTTTACCATTGCCCTTGAGTCCTGAGTTTTAAAATCTTCGAGTTCTATGGTCTATGAAATGATGTTCATTGTAATGGTAAAGGGAGAGAAAGAGAGGGAAAAGTGTTCTTTCTTCTGTTCTTTCCCTTCTCTTATTGTTTTGAGGAAGTGGAAATTTATGTTTCCATTTCCACCCTCTTGCTGACAGTAATTCCTCTGTGCAGGTATTGATTTTGCTGATGCTATTTGCTGACAATATTTATAGAGCCCATTTCCATCAACTTGAAGTTCTCTTTGAAGGACGAAGACCTTGACAGACGATGTTTCTGCTTTTCCGAAGCTTGGTCCACATTGACGAGCATGGATCAACGAAATGAAACCGTCCGCATTTAATCGACGCTCTTCGATCAAGAAATAAGTGTGGACGCTACTTAACGCATTTTTAGGTCTTCGTCTCACCTAACAAATAAAATAGGTCCCTCTTAAGGTGTGTCCACACATAGTCGACGGCCATTGATGGATGTGAATTTATTGTGAATCGACGTCGATCGACTATGTGACGTGTGGACACACCTTTCCGTCTCCGTCGCGTAGATCGACTTCAGTTGACAGTAGGCGAACCTTTATACCCACATAGATTTTGCTGGAAAAAGAACAAACACACGACCCGCGAAAAACACCTAAATGTCTGGTGGAATTTGGATTAGGAATTAATGATTTTCTCTCAAGTCTGATGCAAAAGTTAATTGAATTAGTGGAGATTAGTCACCACAACTCTTACGATTGTTTTGTTCATCTTCCGGTTTTTTAAATTCTCGTGTTCTAAATTTTTAAATTCTCTTGTTCTGAATTCTCTTCTCTCCTTGTACTTTTTTCTTTCCTCGAAATTCAAGAAAAAGCAACTGTGTATATCTCCGTTAGTTAGTAGGGTCATAATAAAAAAAGTACCTAATTAAGATTTATTAAAAATTCAGTCAAACAAACGAAAGCCTCATCTCTTCTTTGATCGAACGGGGACCACTCTTCATCCGAACCTGCAGGATACTCCATCCTCGTATCCGAGGAGACTCTCTCCCGAAATAAATCGGGAGCGAGAGCCCCCCGGATACACATGCTCGCTGCTCTCATGATTGCAACTGTTATTACTGTAATATCTCCGTTAGGTCGTTTCTCGGAATAAATGGAAAATCTTAAATTCTATGAAAAAGGTGTGTTTGTTTACAAATATGAGGTGGATGGGGATTGTTGCTGGACAAAGTTCGGTCACTTTGTATTGTCACTTAAGGTAACCACACACGTTCGGATAATTAGGTGCCTATCTCAAGGTTTTCCTTAATAAATTCCTTAAGAAATCTTTATTACACTGAGGAATCATCTCAATCGAATATCAACATGAGGCAGCATGCTTCAAAGATTTTGTACAGTGGATTGATATGGTCTGGAAGCATACTTTCTGTTGTTCCATGTATAGGTATACCTAGATATATTATCTAGTTTATCTAAAAAAACTTGCTCTTGACGCGACCTTGTATCATGCATGCTCTCTGTATTGTGGATTTTGATAAAGAAATAAATAAGAAGTATAAGTATAAGTATTATAAACGCCGTAGATAAGAGGAAATCGTTTCTAAATCGATGAGACGTTGAGAATTTTTTCGTTGAATATATAAGTTTTTCGAGAGAGCTAAATGAGCTATTGGGTTTGATTAGCATGGAGGTTGTGTCAAACGAATGGTTGGGCTGTAGATTTCTACCTATATAAATTTTTTGTTTAGTTGGGCTAGGATTGTCATTTTGGCTTTTGTTTGGATTCAGAGGTTGGTCTTCTACTTGGATTCTTGAAATCAGATGTTAATATAAATGCCAAATTAGAACATCAAAAAATATGTGAAAAATATTTTCCTTGGTGTCCAAAACATCTGTAACACCTAATGCTGCCGCGCTGTACCAGTGTACCTGTACCCTGTACCTACAGTAGCAGGGCAAACATTCAATCTCTTGAAAATTCCAAGGCACAGGACTCATAAGTATGGTACGGGTAACTCTACCTCCAGTTAGACTATGAAACTATCTTCATAGGGATATAAGGGACTCACAAAGTAGTTGCATTTTCCTTTCGGAAAGAGAAACGATTCCGATGGCGGCGCTACATCTAGGATTTCCTATGGTTTTGTGCAGGCTCTAACACACCAAGCTTCAGAAGAGTGGAAATTCCAAAAGGAAAATACGACTAGCCTTACTTTGGTAAAATATTTTACAGACTCACACTCTCAGAGAGAAAGAAAAGATGAGCGGTCGGAGGGAAAAGCTACTTCAGGAGAACACTGCGACAAGAATGCCACAGGGAAACCATTAATACCTTTCTCAAACACCCTGTAGAAAATAAAGTAAAAAGGAAACTCGATAAAGTTTGTAAATAAAAACATTAGAGGTGTAACCAGCAGGGTCAGAGAACAATATGATAACCTTTACCTAGGAGGTGGGTAGGATGGCTATTGGCTATAGTGCCTTGATAGGAGTCATAACCTTAGCAGAAATAGATAACGGGAAGGCAACTGCCAGTGGCAACCTGTATTGATAACACCAGGAAAAAAAGTTCGATCAGCTAGAAATCAGAAATCTTCGTTTTGAGTTTAAAACGCCTGATGTGTGCGTTTCAAAGGCAAATGAAAGGAGAGAGGACGGACTGCAATCTTTAACAATTTGGTACTTAAAAGCCTAAATCATTGTGAAAAATACCAAACCTGAAAATAATCTCCAGTTTTGGAGATCTGGAGAGGATATTTCAGTGCATCTCATTAGGCTGAACTAGGAACAGCTTCAAGCTAGAAATCAGAAATCTTCGTTTTGAGTTTAAAACGCCTGATGTGTGCGTTTCAAAGGCAAATGAAAGGAGAGAGGACGGACTGCAGTCCTTAACAATTTGGTACTTAAAAGCCATCATTGTGAAAAATACCAAGTCTGAAAATAACCTCCAGTTTTGGAGATCTGGAGAGGATATTTCAGTGCATCTCATTAGGCTGAACTAGGAACAGCTTCGGTTTCATTTCAGTCTGGGGGCGATACTCCAAACAAAGTGTTTACAAGCGTCTACACTCTACAAGCTTCTTTGCACGATGAAAATATCCCATAAGAAGATATTCGCCGATGATGATACTTATGAAGAGGACAAAGAGGAAAACAAGAAACACAAGGATGAGGAATACTGATACGCAAGAACTTGAAGATGAACAGGATGAAGAGATGAATAGGATACCTAAAGTGAAAGAAGAATAATGGACAAAAAACATGCAATGATAAGCATTGAATTGCGTTGAAATGAAAACTGAATGTGGAAGTCCATTTTCTGCACATGTAAACACCTATTGGCATATCTTTTCTGTACATGCACAACAACACCTATTTGAATAATTCCCGGGATATCAAATTGGACGAGGTTCCAATACTCCACACTTATTCGGAACATCCGCACTGATCCGAATAACATACGCACTAATAGACGCACCAATACACTCATGGTGGATTTCACCAATGACTTAATGAGAGATTTCACTAATGGGTCAACCTTCATTTAGAAGAACTAAAGTTCACAAATTGAACTCTCTGTTGCAGGCAGTGACAACGATAATGGTGGAAACGGCGCAGAAGAATGACGTCGAAGTGACAACCGGGAGTATAGACAAAGTTATCAAAGTACCCACCCTCAACCTGAGTGATCAGTGGAAATGCAAGAAGGTAAGACAATCAAGATTTTACATACATGTTCTTTAGCGTCCATTGCAATGATCAGTAATTAGATTGCCAATAGTCAGTAATTAGACTTGCAATGGTCATTAAAATTAGACCATCTCAAGACCATCCTTACAGAGGTGAGTGACTCTTTCCTCAAGAGAAAAATGATGAGACCGTCTGATAGAGCCAGGTTTGACAGATAGTCGGAACGTGCGTGGCGAAAAAAAAAAACTAGAGACCTATCAATGTAGGTCTGTCAGACCGCGGTCTCAGCATGAGATCAGTACTGTAGCAAAGCTCACGCAGATCCAGGCTGATTCCCAAATGTGAGGTGGTTTTTAGTTGGTAGAAATCCAACCTAATCTCAATCACCACGAGATTATCTTAAAAGAAGAAAAGAAGATTTTCCACCTCTACGATAAAAAAAAAATAAAAAAAAATATATATATATCTAGTTTCAGTGTAATTCCACCACAAGGTAAGGTAACTAATTTCGCAAAAACAGACGCCCTCTGCGGAGTTTTATAATTATATCCATCAATACTTCAGTTATTAGTTACCTAGGTAGTTTATTACCAATGGACCTATGCCTTTGACAAGAGGTTATTTATTTCTTATTAGAGTTATTAGTCTATTCTGTACACGACAGTTTAATATGGACAATGGTCAGAAGAAGTGTTCCAATGTCATTCATCATTCATCCACAGTTGATCCCAGGAATCCCAGGTAGGAAAAGAAGATATTACCAAGGAGTGATAGGTAATTGCTCTCCTGGAAAAACCCAAAACGTGTCAGAGATGCAACACACATGGACAAAAAACATGCAATGATAAGCATTGAATTGCGTTGAAATGAAAACTGAATGTGGAAGTCCATTTTCTGCACATGTAAACACCGTGTCATTCATCATTCATCCACAGTTGATCCCAGGAATCCCAGGTAGGAAAAGAAGATATTACCAAGGAGTGATAGGTAATTGCTCTCCGGGAAAAACCCAAAACGTGTCAGAGATGCAACACACATGGACAAAAAACATGCAATGAAAAGCATTGAATTGCGTTGAAATGAAAACTGAATGTGGAAGTCCATTTTCTGCACATGTAAACACCTATTGGCATAACTTTTCTGTACATGCACAACAACACCTATTTGAATAATTCGCGGGTCAATTATAGCAGCGAGCTTTTACCTGATAACAATGAAAGTGTGATAACCCATGATCACCTGTTGTAAAAGCACCAAGATAACCTGGTGTAAAAGCACAAGATAACCTGTTGTAAAAGCACAAGATTGTACAACCTGTTGTACAAGCCCCAAGAGAACTTGTAGTACAAGCCCAGTAGATAGGGAAAATGGACCAGATTGATAACATTGTGAAAGAGAAATTCATAAATAGAAGCAATCAAGAAATATTTGGCCTGAATTGTGTGTGGACTGGGAAAATTCTAGAAATAAGAGGTAGGAATGTAGGAAATGAAAAGCAACAGAATGGTACAAACTGAGGGTATTACAAGGGAAAAGAAAGAGCAGGAAGATAAAAGCGAAGGAGGAATGAAGACATCAAAAATGGTACAAATACTTCAATTGAAATATTATACTGTCTGTGCCAATGAAATAAAAGGAGTAAGGAATTAAAAAGTCACACAAAACCACATAGGAAAACGAAGAATCGAATAGAGGAAGAATAAGTAGTAGATCATCTATTCTAAGAAAGCATCAGAATCAGAACAAAGAATCCTCTACCTTCTTAGTGTTGTACAAGCTACACAAACTATATAGGAATATTGAGAGAAAGATTCAAAAACATTACCTACAGGGAAAAAGAAAATAAATACATAGAAAAGAAAAGATGGATTGAAATGTCCAATAAAGACTTTCATGAAATGTTTCAATAGAAAATGATGCTAAAATTGGATCAACCCTTAGGTAAATAATTAGGTATTTTGTTTTATTTTAAAACATATTCCCAACATAATTTTCCTATTGGTGTTTGATTATTACATTTCTTGTTATTCTCGACAGTAGGTACTCCATAGACCACAAGTCATAAGTTCAAATTATAATTAGCTCATTGTAGTAGGAAAGTAAGTAGGTATGTATTTTAGGTAGATATACTAATCAACTTAAGTAGATAATATGTCGTTCTGAATATTACTTTCCCTATCCTATAGGAAAGAAAGTAATGTAATCGGGTCAAATTTTCGATGGTCAGTTTTTAGTGTCAAAACACGTTTTGAGGTCCCTAGAGCCTAGAGGTCAGACATTGGTCCGTGTGTGTGTGTGTATGTCTGTCTGTAAACAAAATATCTCGAGAACGGTGACAAGGATGCGACACGAAACTTTCGGTTAAGACCGGTGCATTGTTCAGAATATTTTTAAAACAATGATAGTAAATAATAACTACCTACTAGCTATGTACGTAGTTCAAACAGTTATTCGTACCTACTTGGGTATTTATGCCTAGTCTCTATACTGTTAAGTATACCTACGCAATTACATACATATAGGATATAGGTATTACCTACTTTAAATTATTTCCTTATGTAGCATTACTATTATCCAGCGTCGCGGCGTCAGATTTTCAAAAGGGGAAGCTGTGAACCCATTTACAGGTTGTTCCAAAAGTCCCCAGTCCCCACCCAGTTCTCATAACAACTGAACCGGTTGAACGGATGAAGAAAGTACATTATCGAAGACTCGCCAGCATTGAAAAGCATCTCGGATTTCCTACGACAGTGATTTCCAACTAGTGGCCCGTCAGACCAACAGACCGTTTTTGTGGCCCGCGAAGCTTTTAGGATGGGCCCCCTCAGACTTGATTTTTGCTCTTTTGCTATGGGGTAGACAGCAAAAATGGAGCATCCACCCCCCGCCCTCAAGAAAATCCCAGATATAGAATTGCTCCCCTGTGTATGTGGCCCGCGAAGTAGGTACCTGCCAATGTAGCATGTGGCCCGCATACACACGGAAGTTGGAAAACCCTGGAGAATTTAGTAAAGACCAAAAGAGGGGAAACGGGCTTCAGAAGAGAGGAAATTCCGAAAGGCAAATACTCCTTTGCTTCCCTAGGTTCCATGGTTGGCTACGCCACCGACTATTATCTAGCTTCAGACGAGAGGAAATTCCGAAAGGCAAATACTCCTTTGCTTCCCTAGGTTCCATGGTTGGCTACGCCACCGACTATTATCTATAGTTTCCCTGGTAAATCCAATTGTTCACGTTTTTCTCTCCCGTTCTCGCTCACATTTCATGAATTAAAAAAACTTGCTCTTGACGCGACCTTGTATCATGCATGCTCTCTGTATTGTGGATTTTGATAAAGAAATAAATAAGAAGTATAAGTATAAGTATTATAAACGCCGTAGATAAGAGGAAATCGTTTCTAAATCGATGAGACGTTGAGAATTTTTTCGTTGAATATATAAGTTTTTCGAGAGAGCTAAATGAGCTATTGGGTTTGATTAGCATGGAGGTTGTGTCAAACGAATGGTTGGGCTGTAGATTTCTACCTATATAAATTTTTTGTTTAGTTGGGCTAGGATTGTCATTTTGGCTTTTGTTTGGATTCAGAGGTTGGTCTTCTACTTGGATTCTTGAAATCAGATGTTAATATAAATGCCAAATTAGAACATCAAAAAATATGTGAAAAATATTTTCCTTGGTGTCCAAAACATCTGTAACACCTAATGCTGCCGCGCTGTACCAGTGTACCTGTACCCTGTACCTACAGTAGCAGGGCAAACATTCAATCTCTTGAAAATTCCAAGGCACAGGACTCATAAGTATGGTACGGGTAACTCTACCTCCAGTTAGACTATGAAACTATCTTCATAGGGATATAAGGGACTCACAAAGTAGTTGCATTTTCCTTTCGGAAAGAGAAACGATTCCGATGGCGGCGCTACATCTAGGATTTCCTATGGTTTTGTGCAGGCTCTAACACACCAAGCTTCAGAAGAGTGGAAATTCCAAAAGGAAAATACGACTCTAGCGTTTCCCGGCCCCACTCAAGCTGGCTGAGGTTTATTTGAGGAGACAGGTAGATTGTAGCCGAATGGAGGTATGGAGGATGAAAACCCCCGTCACTAAAAACCTTATCATTTATACAGTGACGTGTGACGTTCAACTTCTATCAAACGAACTTCTACGTCTGACCGCAACAGGAGATTTCAGGATTTCAAAATTTGACACGATTTCCGAAACATGACCTCGAAGACCTCGACATATTGTCAATTACCTCTCCCTTTTAACTTACTTATCCTATATTGTGGATTTTGATAAAGAAATAAATAAGAAGTATAAGTATTATAAACGCCGTAGATAAGAGGAAATCGTTTCTAAATCGATGAGAAGTTGAGAATTTTTTCGTTGAATAGGTATATAAGTTTTTCGAGAGAGCTAAATGAGCTATTGGGTTTGATTAGCATGGAGGTTGTGTCTAACGAATGATTGGGCTGTAGATTTCTCCCTCTCTTTTGTTTAGTACCAACCTCAGTGGTGCAGTGGCTAGCACGGTGGATTTGAATCTGGAGGTTGGTGGTTCGAGTCCAAGTCATGTCATAAAATTTAGCGTAGTATATTAAGCGGGGAACGACATTTGTGACAAGCATTTATGCTTAACACAATTAAAATTCCTATCCTATTTTTTGTTTAGTTGAGCTAGGATTGTGATTTCGGCTTTTGTTTCGATCCAGAGGTTGGTCTTCTTCTTGGACTCTTGAATTCAGATGTTAATGCCCAATTAGAACTTCAAAAAATATGTGAAAAATATTTTCCTTGGTGTCCAAAACATCTGTAACACCTAACGCTGCCGCGCTGTACCTACAGTAGCAGGGCAAACATTCAATCTCTTGAAAATTCCAAGGCACAGGACTCATTAGTATGGTACGGGTAACTCTACCTCCAGTTAGACTATGAAACTATCTTCACAGGGATATAAGGGACTCACAAAGTAGTTGCATTTTCCTTTCGGAAAGGGAAACGATTCCGATGGCGGCGCTACATCTAGGATTTCCTATGGTTTTGTACAGGCTCTAACACACCAAGATTCAGAAGAGTGGAAATTCCAAAAGGAAAATACGACTAGCCTTACTCTGGTAAAACATTTTACAGACTCACACTCTCAGAGAGAAAGAAAAGATGAGCGGTCGGAGGGAAAAGCTACTTCAGGAGAACACTGCGACAAGAATGCCACAGGGAAACCATTAATACCTTTCTCAAACACCCTGTAGAAAATAAAGTAAAAAGGAAACTCGATAAAGTTTGTAAATAAAAACATTAGAGGTGTAACCAGCAGGGTCAGAGAACAATATGATAACCTTTACCTAGGAGGTGGGTAGGATGGCTATTGGCTATAGTGCCTTGATAGGAGTCATAACCTTAGCAGAAATAGATAACGGGAAGGCAACTGCCAGTGGCAACCTGTATTGATAACACCAGGAAAAAAAGTTCGATCAGCTAGAAATCGACACCGAAGCGAATACAATAGTCCGTCCCTTATACCTTTTTATTACTATTGTAATAATAAAGGAAGGACGGACTAAAAAGCAAAGTAAAGAGCAATCCGATAGGTTAGTTAGCGTGGAGGGCAGCGTTGGCATTCGGATGGATGATCATAAATATGGACAATCGGGTGCTGCCAGCGTTTCCCGGCCCCACTCAGGCTGAGGTTTATTTGAGGAGACAGGTAGATTGTAGCCGAATGGAGGTGTGGAGGATGAAAAACCCCGTCACTAAAAACCTTAGCATTTATACAAAGACGTGTGTCGTTCAACTTCTATCAAACGAACTTCTACGTCTGACCGCAGCAGGAGATTTCAGGATTTCAAAATTTGACACGATTCCCGAAACATGACCTCGAAATATTGTCAATTACCTCTCCCTTTTAACTTTCTTATCCTAGGTATAGGCGTCATGGACACTTAGGGCACAAAATTTCCAACCAAATTTCTCCAAGAGCATCCGTTACTAACACTCCTCTACTGTAGGAGCCTCGGAGTACAACCAAGTATCACTTGAACCCGCTTGTTCCTAATTCATTCATCAGTTCTATCACATGTAGGTCTGCCTAGGTCTCGAATATTTACCTTAGTAGATAATAATATCGTGATTACCTACCTACTTCATAGCTCAATGAATATTTCAGTTGCTCTTCAAATGGGCGTGTTATCAAACAAAAGAAAATAGTAATACTTACGTACAAGTTGGCAAGGAGGCTGTAAAAGAAAGTTGACTAGAAAAAAGTTTAGCTTCAGGAATTTTCTAAACCAATTCTGTTCCATCTTCCAGGTAGAAGACGTCCTGTCTGTGGTCAAACTGAATGGGGAACTCATCAAGAAAATTGAAAAGACTTTCCAGAATGAACTAGAACGAGGCCTACTGGACAGATCATCTTCCTTGCAAATGGAAAACACATACATACCAGAGCTACCAAATGGAACAGGTGAGGTTTCAGAAGGGTTGGGTGGAAGAGACCATCCTGGACGAATTCTTCAAGAATTACGTCTAGGACGTACTCTTCTTTGTCGTTTGGTTTTTGTACACGTTTAACCAATCTTTTTGGGCTGTTTGTTCTTCACCTAAGCCTTAGAGTAGGCTTTTCATGTATGTGTCCTTGGGTTTTACTTCTTTTCAAATGATAATTATTATCTACCATGGAACACGGGTACAGAAAGTTCAATGTTTAATGTTTCAAAAGGATTTTTGATTAGAGTAACCATGGTGGAACGAATCTAACCAATCTTTCTGGGGAAGTTCTAGGTGTGTTCTCGGGAAAGCTTGGTTAGATTTCTTCCACTTTGGCAAGCTAAACCCTACTGGACAGATCATCTTCCTTGCAAATGGAAAACACATACATACCAGAGCTACCAAATGGAACAGGTGAGGTTTCAGAAGAGTTGAGTGGAAGAGACCATCCTGGACGAATTCTTCAAGAATTACGTCTAAGACGTACTCTTCTTTGTCAAGCTAAACAAAGTTCCCTGTAATATGAACCGGGCTGCTCTTTGAACTCTTGACCTTTGCGCTTCTCCCGATACGCTTGATCTTGTTGCCAAAGCTGTTTGCTGCTGACAGAGACAATTTTTTGTCGATGGTGGGATTCGAACCCGGGACCTTCTGCATGGCAAGCAAGCGCGTTACCACTGGACCAACCGTGCCCCTTAAACAGAGGTGACTCTTTCCTCAAGAGAAAAATGATGAGACCGCCTGATAGAGCCAGGTTTGATAGAGCCAGGTTTGACAGACAGTCGTAAAGTGCGTGGCGGAAAAAAACTCGAGACCTATCAATGTAGGTCTGTCAGACCGCGGTCTCAGCATGACAGGCTGGCCTAAAATTGTGGAAACGTCTTCTGGAAATTGTCATATCTGATGACTAGAGACTGTAAAGGAAAGTTGGCAAGGAGGCTGTAAAAGAAAGTTGACTAGAAAAAAGTTTAGCTTCAGGAATTTTCTAAACCAATTCTGTTCCATCTTCCAGGTAGAAGACGTCCTGTCTGTGGTCAAACTGAATGGGGAACTCATCAAGAAAATTGAAAAGACTTTCCAGAATGAACTAGAACGAGGCCTACACATTGGGAGACTGAGCGACATGGCGAGAAAAATGTGAGTAGAACCCCCCTGGGTGAAGCAACTTTGAGCGTGGCTTGAATCTGGCATGGTGGTTTTGATTTTGTAGGATTCTCAAATTCCCATATTAACCAGCGCAGCGCAGAGTTGTGAAGAGGCATTTTGAATGTGCCATCAGTTGCCAGAGGAACGCTGAAGTTGAGAAACGTTGGGTTGTTATTTGGACGGGTGACCGTCTGGGATGACACTTGCTTCTGGCTATTTCTAAATGCAGTAAGTGCACTCAGCTTCCTGAGGACAGTTTGATTTATTGAGGAGCTGTTTGATACGCAGCGAAAAGACAAGCCACGAAAGCCTGATAGATGATGACCCAGCTGTTAGAGCTGCCTCTCACATGAAAAAATTTAGCAAGAAGATCTGAGGACTTTTTATGGTTGTGAAGGATTAAGGTGTCCCTTTTGTATGTTTATTGGAAAATCTTTACCATGTCTAACGTTATTCTTTACTTCCCCTCTTCTGGCTATTTCTAAGTGCAGTAAGTGCACTCAGCTTCCTGAGGACAGTTTGATTTATTGAGGACCTGTTTGATACGCAGCGAAAAGACGAGCCATGAAAGCCTGATAGATAATGACCCAGCTGTTAGAGCTGCCTCTCACATGAAAAAATTTAGCAAGAAGATCTGGGGACTTTTCAGCCGAGAACGAACATTATCCCATCAGGATAAAATCCGCCCCGGGCGGGAATCGAACCCGTGGCCTAGCGCTTACAAGGCAGACGCACTAAGCTAACTAGGCTGGCGGTTGTGAAAGATTAAGGTGTCCTTTTTGTAGGTATGTTTATTGGAAAATCTTTACCATTTCTAATGTTATTCTTTACTTCCCCCCCACCTCCAGGTTGTCATAGATGTGGAGTGGGGAGCATTCGGTGACAATGGGGTGCTCGACTTTATCCGAACAGAATTCGACAGATGTGTGGACGACAACTCTTTAATTCAGAGGTCTTTTACGTAAGTGTACAACCACTCTCTTAAAATACAATAGGGTAATAGAGAACATACATTTAGTTACTTACCCTCTTACTTATCCGTGTCCAAAGCTTCTCACATGAACATTTAGATGGTGTTCTTTCAGAACTCTGCAACTTTGATGCCTAATGGAGTCATTTCTGGTACAAGTAGTGCCAATGTTGGTACAGTTAAGAAGGTGGTCTTCGTTCTGCACCTGTGAGAGGTGCGAAGGATATCCTCCTGAGTTTCTATGTATTCCCACTTAGCCAAAGCTTTCTTGCAGCGGGACACTCCCACCCTCAGTCTATTAAGCGTTTTCCAGGTTGAGTAGGGCAACTGCATTTAGTTTAAAAAATTGAATGAAGGGTTTAGTCCTACAGCAGACTTGGGTAAAGGAGATATCCGTTTCATGGTCCCCTGAGTCCAAAAGTGAAAACCACTCTCTTAAAATACAATAGGGTAATAGAGAACATGCATTTAGTTACTTACTTTCTTACTTATCCGTGTCCAAGGCTTCTCACACATGAAGATTTAGATGGTGTTCTTTCAGAACTCTGCAACTTTGATAGCTACTGGAGTCATTTCTGGTACAAGTAGTGCCAATGTTGGTACAGTTAAGAAGGTGGTCTTCGTTCTGCACCTGTGAGAGTTGCGAAGGATATCCTCCTGAGTTTCTATGTATCCCCACTTAGCCAATGTTTTCTTGCAGCGGGACACTCCCACCCTCAGTCTATTAAGCGTTTTCCAGGTCGAGTAGGGCAACTGCATTTAGTTTAAAAAATTGAATGAAGGGTTTAGTCCTACGGCAGACTTGGACAAAGGAGATATCCGTTTCATGGTCCCCTGAGTCCAAAAGTGATCTACTTGTGATTGTTTGTGGGAAAAATTATTTTTTGAATCAATTTCTTGTGCACATGTTGTTAGTTGTTACTCCAATGTGAAAGTTCACGTTTCTTTGAACAAGATTCAGGACGTAAGCAGTAGCATCTTGCGACTTGCTACTTGCGACGTGTTACCTCAGTGCGAAACGTGCCTAAGTACTACTTTATTTAGGCTGTCAGCTTAGAATAAGTTCTGCGAGAAAATATCGAAATCACACCACAAGACCTCCAATGTAAACGAATCTTTAAAACTAAGAGACCATTCACACAGTCATTGGCACAATGAATTCAAATGCTCTTCAACTTACAGGTATTTCTAGGAAACAACACTGACTGAATTTCCGACTAAAGGAATCCTGTATTTGGTATTTGATTTCAACACAAATGATTTTAAGAGACCATTCACACAGTCATTGGCACAATGAATTCAAATGCTCTTCAACTTACAGGTATTTCTAGGAAACAACACTGACTGAATTTTCAACTAAAGAAATTAAATTTCCCACTAAAGGAATCCTGTATTTGGTATTTGATTTCAGCACAAATGATTTTAAACAAGCTGGGCCCGTCCCTCCGGGAATTTTTCAGCCCCTAGTTTATTCGATCGTGATTAGAGAAAATCAGTACCTATGTATCTACCTAATTTGTTTAATATTCAGTTTATTATTATTCTTGATTTGATTTTTTGATTTTACTTTCATGTGTAATGATAAAATCAAGACTACAGCCCGTTCTCCCTTTATTCCCAATATAATGTTTAAGTCACCCGTCCATTTATTGGCCTTGCTCGGCGTAGCTCAACACAGGTGACGCTAAAACCGGTCCTAAAATAACGACTGAAGTGTTATCTAAAACTTTCTCGCTTTGAGTTTATAGGTCGTCACTTTGCACGAAACACAGGTAGACACGAGCTTTTGTAGAAGATCAAATTGGACGAGGTTCCAATACTCCACACTTATTCGGAACATCCGTACTGATCCGAATAACATACGCACTAATAGACGCACCAATACACTCATGGTTGATTTCACCAATGACTTAATGAGAGATTTCACCAATGGGACAACCTTCATTTAGAAAAAACCAATCTCTTAAAATACAATAGGGTAATAGAGAACATGCATTTAGTTACTTACTTTCTTACTTATCCGTGTCCAAGGCTTCTCACAGGAACATTTAGATGGTGTTCTTCCAGAACTCTGCAACTTTGATGGCTACTGGGGTCATTTCTGGTACAAGTAGTGCCAATGTTGGTACAGTTAAGAAGGTGGTCTTCGTTCGACTGTGAGAGGTGCGAAGGATATCCTCCTGAGTTTCTATGTATCCCCACTTAGCCAAAGTTTTTTTGCAGCGGGATACTCCCACCCTCAGTCTATTAAGCGTTTTCCAGGTTGAGTAGGACAACTGTATTTAGTTAAAAAAAAAAAAAATGAATGAATGAATGAAAGGGTTATTTGTACAGCAGACTTGGGTAGAGGAGATATCCGTTTTAGGGTCCCCTGAGTCCAAAAGTGATCGTCAACCATGAGATGTTGCTGTGTGTTTCAGATTTGAAAAGTACATTTCAGGGAAGTATTTAGGCGAGCTGGTTCGTGTAGTATTGTGCCGACTGGTCAGGGATGGTCTTCTATTCAATGGTGTCAGCTCAGAGGACCTGGTCACACCCAATGCGTTCCGAACTAGTTTCGTGTCTCTCATTGAACAGTAAGTCAATGGTGTCAGCTCAGAGGACCTGGTCACACCCAATGCGTTCCGAACTAGTTTCGTGTCTCTCATTGAACAGTAAGTAGTTTTTCGTTTGGGGTTTAGTCACTGTAAACTGCTAAGGTTTTGATTGTCTTGGGTTTTATACTATATTCTGAGACAAAGTACCCGCTTCTTCACAACCTCATCCAGCTTGAGTAGGGCCGAGAAAAGCCAGCAGCGCACAATTACCCAGATGGTCAAGTCACTGTAAACTGCTAAGGTTTTGATTGTCTTGGGTTTTATGCTCTATTCTGAGACAAAGTACCCGCTTCTTCACAACCTCATCCAGGTTGAGTAGGGCGGAGAAAAGCCAGCAACGCACAATTACCCAGATGGTCACCAATCCAAATAATCACCCCAACTTCCAACTTCAGTGATCCATTGAGAACTGGTTCATTGAACATACCATCGCCAGTGGCTATTCTCAGCTTTATTAATCACCTAGCACCATTTTATTCTATGTATTCGAAGAAAAAAGTAGGTATTTACATATACAGGGTGCGTCAGAGAAACAATGACAACAGCTCAGGGTAGGTAGATCTTTCCAACAAGGTCCTCTAGAAGTCTACAGGCAACCAGCAACAAGCAATCCGCCGCAGGTCGCTGTTGCCTGTTGCTAGGTTAGGTTGCCCCAGTGTAAAGGTACCTATATACAGGGTGCGTCAGAGAAACAATGACAACAGCTCAGGGTAGGTAGATCTTTCCAACAAGGTCCTCTGGATCATTTCATTCCTAACATGGTCCTCTCTTCGTTTCTCTCTCCCCCCAGAGACAGTGTGGATGGTCTCACTCATTATACAGAGAAGGTTCTGGATGACCTTGGACTGACCTATAACGATGACGATATTCTGATCGTGCAACGAGTATGCCATCTCTTGTCCCTACGAGCTACACTACTAGTTTCTATATGTGAGTATAGTGGTATATTGTTTTCGGAAACTGAGACGATTTCCCCTCTTCTGAAGCTCATTTCCCCTCTTTTAAATTAAAATACGGGTAGTTCAACCACTAGGTGGCGTAATAGCGCCTGTACTGAAACATGGGAAATCCAAGATGGCGCATTACCAACCACCGAAGGTCTAGTGTTTAGCTGTCGCGTTGCTTCGAACTCTTGACGCTAGAGCGCCTTCCGGCACGCTTGATCGATTTGGGATTTTTTTCTTTGTTCCTATCCAATAAGTAATTTTATTATGTCTCACAACTTCATTATGTTCTCTTTTTCAGGCACGGCTGTGTTGGTACGAAGGATAGACCGGGATGACATCACCATAGCGGTGGACAGAATTCGACAGATGTGTGGACGACAACTCTTTAATTCAGAGGTCTTTTACGTAAGTGTACAACCACTCTCTTAAAATACAATAGGGTGATTGTAATAGAGAACATGCATTTAGTTACTTACTTTCTTACTTATCCGTGTCCAAGGCTTCTCACATGAACATTTAGATGGTGTTCTTTCAGAACTCTGCAACTTTGATGGCTGCGGGGGTACATGCAGTCAGGTACATGTAGTGCCAATGTTGGTACAGTTGAGAAGGTGGTCTTCGTCCTTCACTTCCCCACAGTTGAAAAGGATATCCCCCTGGTTTTCTGTGTATCCTCACTTAGCCAAAGTTTTCTTGCAGCGAGATACTCCCACCCTCAGTGTATTGAGGGCTTTCCCAAGTTGAGTAGGGCAACTGTATGTAGTAAAAAAAAAAAAGAATGAATGAATGAATGAATGAATGAATGAAAGGGTTTGTACAGCAGACTTGGGTAGAGGAGATATCCGTTTTAGGGTCCCCTGAGTCCAAAAGTGATTTTTAACCATGCTTTGTTGCTGTGTGTTTCAGATTTGAAAAGTACATTTCAGGGAAGTATTTAGGCGAGCTGGTTCGTGTAGTATTGTGCCGACTGGTCAGGGATGGTCTTCTATTCAATGGTGTCAGCTCAGAGGACCTGGTCACACCCAATGCGTTCCGAACTAGTTTCGTGTCTCTCATTGAACAGTACGTAGTTTTTCGTTGGGGTTAAGTCACTGTAAACTGCTAAGGTTTTGATTGTCTTGGGTTTTATGCTCTATTCTGAGACAAAGTACCCGCTTCTTCACAACCTCATCCAGGTTGAGTAGGGCGGAGAAAAGCCAGCAACGCACAATTACCCAGATGGTCACCAATCCAAATAATCACCCCAACTTCCAACTTCAGTGATCCATTGAGAACTGGTTCATTGAACATACCATCGCCAGTGGCTATTCTCAGCTTTATTAATCACCTAGCACCATTTTATTCTATGTATTCGAAGAAAAAAGTAGGTATTTACATATACAGGGTGCGTCAGAGAAACAATGACAACAGCTCAGGGTAGGTAGATCTTTCCAACAAGGTCCTCTGGATCATTTCACTCCTAACATGGTCCTCTCTTCGTTTCTCTCTCCCCCCAGAGACAGTGTGGATGGTCTCACTCATTATACAGAGAAGGTTCTGGATGACCTTGGACTGACCTATAACGATGACGATATTCTGATCGTGCAACGAGTATGCCATCTCTTGTCCCTACGAGCTACACTACTAGTTTCTATATGTGAGTATAGTGGTATATTGTTTTCGGAAACTGAGACGATTTCCCCTCTTGTGAAGCTCATTTCCCCTCTTTTAAATTGAAATACGGGAATTAGTTCAACCACTAGGTGGCGTAATAGCGCCTGTACTGAAACATGGAAAATCCAAGATGGCGCATTACCAACCACCGAAGGTCTAGTGTTTAGCTGTCGCGTCGCTTCGAACTCTTGACGCTAGAGCGCCTTCCGGCACGCTTGATTGATTTGGGATTTTTTTCTTTGTTCCTATCCAATAAGTAATTTTATTATGTCTCACAACTTCATTATGTTCTCTTTTTCAGGCACGGCTGTGTTGGTACGAAGGATAGACCGGGATGACATCACCATAGCGGTGGACGGCTCACTGTACAAATATCATCCACGCCTGAAGCACTGGCTCCAGAAGTACATCCAGCTCCTAGTTCCTAATAAAACAGTGAGTGTTAAAAATCCCTAAAAGTTTGTTAAATAAAAATTACCTAATTCAAGTCCTTTTTCTAAAGAGGTTTGATAGAGGGAAGTGTATCAATGGGGAATCTTGTCGTCCCAAAAGCGAAGAGAGAAGGACAGGATAAGAGAAAGCCAACCGTTCCGAGAACGAACCTTATGTTTTTAGGATAAAGTTCGCCCCGGAGGGCATCGAACCTGCGAGCTGCGACTTAATTCAAGGTAGGTTTCCAGACTAAATAGGCTGGATACAAAATTTGTATTAGGACATATCTTGGTTTCTTTAAGGTTTCTTCTTGGTTTATGTTGGAGTCCTCAATCCATTCATTTTATGTTTTATGTGTGGTGAAGCTATTTACAATAACCTCTTTCTTTACAATTTTGCGATATAAAAGCAACAAAATCTTGCTCAAAATCATTTACTTCCTTTACAAAGTCTTCCTCATTCCTTGATAATAAATCTTTCCTCTGTTTTCAGTTCCGCCTACTTCTAGCAGAAGATGGCAGTGGTAAAGGCGCAGGACTAGCATCCGCCATCGCTTTGAAACTAGGCGCTTTCCAGTCGAAATAAATCCGTCCTGTGACCAGGGGCCCATTTCACGAAGGACGTCCAGACACAAAATTGTGGCATGAAACGAAAGTGGGCACCAGTTAAGGTTGTGCAATTTTCGCGCAGGAAAAATTAACAGACGGTGTGAAGAAAAAACGGCAGAAATTGTGACTTTTTGGAGCGATGAGTGAAAAGTGAGGAGTTTTTCGTGGAGTGGACCTTTGGACTTGACCAATAAGAACAGAGAACGCAGAGTTTTCATTTGTAACTCGAGCCGTTCTGCGGATTTCCAAAGTACCAAATCATGGGTGGAACATTATGAGATTTTTGAGCCGCTTTGAAACTAGGCGCTTTCCAGTCGAAATAAATCCGTCCTGTGACCAGGGGCCCATTTTACGAAGGACGTCCAGACACAAAATTGCGGCAAGAAACGAAAGTGGGCACCATTTAAGGTTGTGCAATTTTCGCGCAGGAAAAATTAACAGCCGGTGTGAAGAAAAAACGACAGAAATTGTGACTTTTTGGAGCGAGGAGTGAAAAGTGAGGAGTTTTTCGCGGAATGGACCTTTGGACTTGACCAATAAGAACAGAGAACGCATAGTTTTCATATGTAACTCGAGCCGTTCTGCGGATTGCCAAAGTACCAAATCATGGGTGGAACATTATGAGATTTTTGAGGTTCAAACAGGGAGATGCGAGTACAAACTAGAAACATATTGTTGCAGAAGGATATTTCTTAAAGACAGAAATTGTATACAGGTACAAGAAAAGGGTAGTTATCTAATTTTAAGAGTGTTAATCTGTTCAGAGATTCTGTGAGTATATCGTCAGTACCTTCTGGCTACTTTTGTTTTTATCGAGAGTGATTTAGAGATTGGATATTTTTGTTTTTTATTAGATAGTGATAGTTTTTAAGATTACCTACAATAGTGATAGAGTTTGTAATATTTATAGAATAATTTATTTATACCTACTTATTTAAATATTATTATAAATAATAATACCAAGTGTTGTAAATATATCTAACCCTACCGAGTACTTTTTATTTTACACTAGGGGTTTTATCCTCGTTTTACAGTTTTATGGATTTCTGTACTTATGAGAGGGCGCCCCGGTCGGAATTTATCCTAAACAGGTAAGATAAGATTCGTTCTCGGAACGGCTGGCTATCTCTTATCCTGTCTTCCTCCTCTCTTCGATATCGGGATTTAAATATTATTATAAATAATAATACCAAGTGTTGTAAATATATCTAACCCTACCGAGTACTTTTTATTTTACACTAGGGGTCCTCCTTTTACAGTTTTATGGATTTCTGTACTTATGAGAGGACGCCCCGGTCGGAATTTATCCTGAACAGGTAAGATTCGTTCTCGAAACGGCTGGCTATCTCCTATCCTGTCTTCCTTCTCTCTTCGATTTCGGAACGATAAGACCTTAGCTTAGCAGTTACAGTTCCCTCTGTCAAAACTCGTTTGCATTTGTATGAACGCCTGGTATATATTATTTGTGTATGCAATGTGCACAGCTTTTCATATGTCAGCTTACATGAACTCATTGTGTGTTTCTTCTTTCTAATATTCTAATACCTCAAGTTTATAGTTACCTACATGTTGGTCCATTAGTACATCCGCGCAGGAAACCAAATCTATTCTCCTATTTAGAGGAGGATTTTGATGGAGGAAACTGTAACAAAGGCGCTCTTATCGTCCCGAAATCAAAGACAAAAGGACAGAATATGAGAGAGCCAGACGTTCCGAGAACGAACGTTACCTACTCATTTATTATAAAGCCCTCCCCGGGTGGGAATCGAACCCACGATATAGCACTTACACATACTTTTAGAGCAAGAAAAACACAGTCGGGTTTCATATTTTTTTTTGCAACTGTAAGCTTTAATATTTACACAAACACAACTATTGTAAATTTATAACACAACAACAATATTGATTATAATAATCAAAAATAACAACAAAAAATAATAGAACGTAACAAGATTTGAAATCTCTTTAGTATAAATTCATACAGCTATGCCCTACATCATATACACAGACCTATCGTTCTAATTACAGGGATGAAGCCTAAAAATAAATAGACAAAAAGGTCCTGAATGGATTAATCTTAACCCAATGAGATCAAGACAATCTTAAAAACAGGCATCGCACCTTCTATTTCTCTTTCTATATATTGATTTTGTCCTAGCTACATTAATTATCGAAATAAAACGGATTCCTTTAATTTGGCATTTTGGCACAATGTGGGTTAATGCAATAAATAGACAAAAAGGTCCTGAATGGATTAATCTTAACCCAATGAGATCAAGACAATCTTAAAAACAGGCATCGCACCTTCTATTTTCTCTTTCTATAAATTGATTTTGTCCTAGCTACATAATTATCGAAATGAAACGGATTCCTTTAATTTGGCATTTTGGCACAATGTGGTTAATGTAGGTAAAAAGTTATGACTTATGACAATGCCAAGAGAAGCAAAAATATACATAGGTACTTCAAGTAGGAGATACTGCAACACTAAAGAACAACACTTAGGTAATAAGTTCCAAGTAAAACTGTAAAATGTGGAAACCAAAAAATATAGCCTTAGAGGCTTGCAGGCTTGTTTGGACTACACAAGAGAATAATATTTTTAGAAAATGCTAAAAAAAAAAGAAAAAAAAGAAGAAAAAAAAAAACACTAGGTACCTACACTATGTTTAGTTGACACGGTTCAACCCTAGGTTTAGAATTTCATATTTAAGGCATGTTAAGAGTTGGACTACACAAGAGAATAGTGTTTTTAGAAAATGCTAAAAAAAAAAAAAACCTACTAGGTAAAAAAACTAGGTACCTACCTACACTATGTTCAGTTGACACAGTTCAACCCTAGATTTACAATTTCATATTAGAGGCTGAGAATGTTCGGAGAACTTTGGGGTACCTACTGTATACGAGCATGTTAATAGAAACAGTCAAACAGCATTTTAACATGAGACTATAAACCGGGGCGGGGTATAAAATGTCTTAATCAGAGAAAAATACTAATTTAAATGAAAAAGTAGATTACTTTTAGGCCTAATATTCATCGGTAAAAATTACATGCTTTAAACATTTAATATTATTCGAGAAAATTGACTAAATAGCAGGTAAAGTTGATTAAAAAGTAGATTATAATATGGTACAAAAGACATATAGGAGTAGTTGACACTTGTGAATTGACTACATTGGCAATATTAAACATTTAATATTATTCGAGAAAATTGACTAAATAGCAGGTAAAGTTGATTAAAAAGTAGATTATAATATGGTACAAAAGACATAATTATAGGAGTAGTTGACACTTGTGAATTGACTACATTGGCAATACATAATTATATCGTAATTCTATTAAAGAGGATATTTACAAAGTTGTGATTACATTTGAAGACTTGCGATTGGTAATACATAATTACCGGCACGCTTGATCGATTTGGGATTTTTTTCTTTGTTCCTATCCAATAAGTAATTTTATTATGTCTCACAACTTCATTATGTTCTCTATTTCAGGCACGGCTGTGTTGGTACGAAGGATAGACCGGGATGACATCACCATAGCGGTGGATGGCTCACTGTACAAATATCATCCACGCCTGAAGCACTGGCTCCAGAAGTACATCCAGCTCCTAGTTCCTAATAAAACAGTGAGTGTTAAAAATCCCTAAAAGTCTGTTAAATAAAAATTACCTAATTCAAGTCCTTTTTCTAAAGAGGTTTGACAGAGGGAAGTGTATCAATGGGGAGTCTTGTCGTCCCAAAAGCGAAGAGAGAAGGACAGGATAAGAGAAAGCCAGCCGTTCCGAGAACGAACATTATGTTTTTAGGATAAAGTTCGCCCCGGAGGGCATCCAAAGTCCAAACTGCGACTTAATTAAAGGTAGGTTTCCAGACTAAATAGGCTGGATACAAAATTTGTATTAGGACATATCTTGGTCTCTTTAAGGTTTCTTCTTGGTTTCTTTATGTTGGAGTCCTCAATCCATTCATTTTATGAAAAAAACAATATAATGCAAAATTAAAAAGTGAATGCAATATCATAATCGTATGAAATAGGAAATCTAAATAGGTACCTATTTAACTACTTACACAACAAGGTACTTTAAAGTTTAAAATACAAAGCCTAAATGTTAACAATATGTACAAAAAGTAATAACACAGTTTTTTCGTTTACTCTAGCTAAAAAAGTTTACCAAAGAAACATTACAGTAGAACTATGACCTTCTTCGATGACATCCTACTTACGAACTTTTTAAAATCTCTAACATATCTATACAAGCTTTTTAATAGCTTTAACACCTATTTAACTACTTACACAACAAGGTACTTTAAAGTTTAAAATACAAAGCCTAAATGTTAACAATATGTACAATAACACAGTTTTTTTCGTTTACTCTAGCTTTACAAAAGATTTTTTATTGTAGAACTATGACCTTTTTCGATTAAATTCTACCTACGAGCTGTTTAATAGCTTTAACAACTACATTTGTCCTCTACTTCACTGTACAAATATCATCCACGCCTGAAGCACTGGCTCCAGAAGTACATCCAGCTCCTAGTTCCTAATAAAACAGTGAGTGTTAAAATCCCTAAAAGTTTGTTAAATAAAAATTACCTAATTCAAGTCCTTTTTCTAAAGAGGTTTGATAGAGGGAAGTGTATCAATGGGGAGTCTTGTCGTCCCAAAAGCGAAGAGGGAAAGACAGGATAAGAGAAAGCCAGCCGTTCCGAGAACGAACCTTATCTGTTTAGGATAAAGTTCGCCCCGGAGGGCATCGAACCTGCGACTTAATTCAAGGTAGGTTTCCAGACTAAATAGGCTGGATACAAAATTTGTATTAGGACATATCTTGGTTTCTTTATGGTTTCTTCTTGGTTTCTTTATGTTGGAGTCCTCAATCCATTCATTTTATGTTTTATGTGTGGTGAAGCTATTTACAATAGCCTCTTTCTTTACAACTTTGCGATATAAAAAGCAACAAAATCTTGCTCGAAATCATTTACTTCCTTTACAAAATCTTCCTCATTCTTAGCCTCTTTCTTTACAACTTTGCGATATAAAAAGCAACAAAATCTTGCTCGAAATCATTTACTTCCTTTACAAAATCTTCCTCATTCCTAAATAAATCTTTCCTCTGTTTTCAGTTCCGCCTACTTCTAGCAGAAGATGGCAGTGGTAAAGGCGCAGGACTAGCATCCGCCATCGCTTTGAAACTAGGCGCTTTCCAGTCGAAATAAATCCGTCCTGTGACCAGGGGCCCATTTTACGAAGGACGTCCAGACACAAAATTGTTCTACTTCTAGCAGAAGATGGCAGTGGTAAAGGCGCAGGACTAGCATCCGCCATCGCTTTGAAACTAGGCGCTTTCCAGTCGAAATAAGTCCGTCCTGTGACCAGGGGCCCATTTTACGAAGAACGTCCAGACACAAAATTGCGGCAAGAAACGAAAGTGGGCACCAGTTAAGGTTGTGCAATTTTCGCGCAGGAAAAATTAACAGACGGTGTGAAGAAAAAACGACAGAAATTGTGACTTTGTGGAGCGAGGAGTGAAAAGTGTGGAGTTTTTCGTGGAATGGACCTTTGAACTTGACCAATAAGAATAGAGAACGCAGAGTTTTCATTTGTAACTCGAGCCGTTTTGCGGATTGCCAAAGTACCAAATCATGGGTGGAACATTATGAGATTTTTGAGGTTCAAACAGGGAGATGCGAGTACAAACTAGAAACATATTCTTGCAGAAGGATATTTCTTAAAGACAGAAATTGTATACAGGTACAAGAAAAGGGTATTTCCCCTTATGTCAATTCAAATTTCCATTACTCTGTTCAACAGTCATCTCATTTCTGCTCTTCTTTTACTTTTATGATTTCTAGGAAAAACTTCGGGATCCTTTTGTGACACTGGTTACTAGAAAATTACCTATTTACCTTTTCCTTCCTACTTTGGATTGTGAAAAATGTGATTTTTAGTCCGTCCTTCCTTTATTATTACGATAGTAAGAACAAAAGGTATAGTGGACGGGCTATTGTATTCGCTTCGGTGTCTGTCTGTCAGTCTGTCTGTCTGTCGGTAGATTACTTTTAGGCCTAATATTCATCGGTAAAAATTACATGCTTTAAACATTTAATATTATTCGAGAAAATTGACTAAATAGCAGGTAAAGTTGATTAAAAAGTAGATTATAATATGGTACAAAAGACATATAGGAGTAGTTGACACTTGTGAATTGACTACATTGGCAATACATATATCGTAATTCTATCAAAGAGGATATTTACAAAGTTGTGATTACATTTGAAGACTTGCGATTGGTAATACATAAAAATAGTAGGTACTTTATTTAGGCTGTCAGATTAGAATAAGTTCTGCGAGAAAATATCGAAATCACACCACAAGACCTCCAATGTAAACGAATCTTTAAAACTAAGAGACCATTCACACAGTCATTGGCACAATGAATTCAAATGCTCAACTTACAGGTATTTCTAGGAAACAACACTGACTGAATTTTCAACTAAAGAAATTAAATTTCCCACTAAAGGAATCCTGTATTTGGTATTTGATTTCAGCACAAATGATTTTAAACAAGCTGGGCCCGTCCCTCCGGGGATTTTTCAGCCCCTAGTTTATTCGATCGTGATTAGAGAAAATCAGTACCTACCTAATTTGTTTAATATTCAGTTTATTATTATTCTTGATTTGATTTTTTGATTTTTCTTTCATGTAATGATTTCAAATCAAGACTACAGCCCGTTCTCCCTTTATTCCCAATATAATGTTTAAGTCACCCGTCCATTTATTGGCCTTGCTCGGCGTAGCTCAATAGGTTTTTTTTTTTTTAAGAGGTTTGACAGAGGGAACTGTAACTGCTATGGTCTTATCGTCCCGAAATCGAAGAGAGAAGGAAGACAGGATAGGAGAAAGCCAGCCGTTCCGAGAACGAACATTATCCCACCAGGATAAAATCCGCCCCGGGCGGGAATCGAACCCGCGGCCTAGCGCTTACAAGGCAGACGCACTACCAACTAAGCTAACTAGGCTGGCTTACCTAAGTAAAAGAAGAGCAGAAATGAGATGACTGTTGAACAGAGTAATGGAAATTTGAATTGACATAAGGGGAAATCAAGTCCAAAATTTAGATCCGTAGGGAAACGACTTAAAAAAGTCTTTAATTAACGTGAAATACAAGTTTAGTAGGTAACAAAAATTGAGTTTTCAAAGAGTTTTCTAAACAAAATCAACACAATATGAATACCCTACAAATCCTATGGGTAAAAAACAATATAATGCAAAATTAAAAAGTGAATGCAATATCATAATCGTATGAAATAGGAAATCTCTAAATAGGTACCTATTTAACTACTTACACAACAAGGTACTTTAAAGTTTAAAATACAAAGCCTAAATGTTAACAATATGTACAATAACACAGTTTTTTCGTTTACTCTAGCTAAAAAAGTTTACCAAAGAAATTTTACAGTAGAACTATGACCTTCTTTGATGACATCCTACTTACGAGCTTTTTAAAATCTCTAACATATCTATACAAGCTTTTTAATAGCTTTAACAACTACATTTATCCTCTAAGTAGTACCTACTAATTTGAATTAATTTTAACGTTATCTAAATTGAGCAAAGAGCACAAGCTTATAAATAATGCGTATCCAAATACATCCCTTGTTATTTCCAGCAACATAATTTGAATTACAAACCACTCTCCCTAACCAACTGAAACTGACAAGCAGAATAGTTCAAAAGGAATTTCCCCTTCAAAGGTATACCTTTCTCGCGCCTTCAATATTGTTCTACGCAAAAAGCGATGCATAATTGGAAAACTCTTTGTTGTCGACGTTTTTCCCGCGAAACAAAAGTTTACCATCCAATCCATCCATTCTTTTACTTTGATTTTTGAGCAAAGTGTTTCAACTCTCGGTTCTTTTCAAACTTCTTCTTCTTCTTTTACGGCACCTTTTCCCAATTTTATTTGTGGGGTCTTAGTATTTTTCAAACTATACCTACCAAAAGGGTGGTTGGAGAATCCGAAGTTTTCATTGGCTGACAGAGTATGTTAACATTTCCTAACCTCTCTCTACCGTTCGGTAAAGGATATCAGCTACTCTACTACTTACTAATTTGAATTAATTTTAACATTATCTAAATTGAGCAAAGAGCACAAGCTTATGAATAATGCGTATCCAAAATAATACATCCCTTGTTATTTCCAGCAACTGGAATTTAAATTACAAACCACTCTCCACAACCAACTGAAACTGACAAGCAGAATAGTTCAAAAGGGATTTCCCCTTTAAAGGTATACCTTTCTCGCGCCTTCAATATTGTTCTACGCAAAAAGCGATGCATTATTGGAAAACTCTTTGTTGTCGAAGTTTTTCCCGCGAAACAAAATTTTACCATCCAATTCATCCATTCTTTTACTTTGCTTTTTGAGCAAAGTGTTTCAACTCTCGGTTCTTTTCAAACTTCTTCTTCTTCTTCTTCTTCTTCTTCTTCTTCTTCTTCTTCTTCTTCTTCTTCTTCTTCTTCTTTTACGGCACCTTTTCCCAATCCTATTTGGGGTCTTAGTATTTTTCAAACTATACCTACCAAAAGGGTGGTTGGAGAATCCGAAGTTTTCATTGGCTGACAGAGTATGTTAACATTTCCTAACCTCTCTCTACCGTTCGGTAAAGGATATCAGCTAAACCAGTACCCAATAGGTAGCAATACCAGTATTTGGGTGTCTCTTCTTATAAACAAATATGGCGTCGATTTGGCAGCTACTGTTGAATTATGTATATCTGGGGTTACTCGTACACTGAATCCAACTGGATTAGGACCACAAAATGACATTAACCTCTTAAGCCTAGAACCTACCAGCGCAGCGTGCATGATAATTGAACGGTTTTATTCAAGTAGGTACCTAGGGTCCAAAATTTGGATTGACTCCAATTGGACATTGGTCGTATTTTCCTTTTCGGAATATCCCCTCTTCTGAAGCTCGTTTCTCCTCTTTTGGTGTGATAACGCCTCTACAAAACCATGGGAAATCCAAGATGGTGCTCCAGTGGAATCGATTCCGTTTCCGGAATCCCCTCTTCTGAAGCTCGTTTCTCCTCTTTTGGTGTGATAACGCCTCTACAAAACCATAGGAAATCCAAGATGGTGCTCCAGCGGAACGGATTCCGTTTCCGGAGGGAAAATACAACTATGGACTCCAGATGACGAACCATCCAATAGATCAGTTGCGCTTACTTGGGTGATCTTTCAAAGTCATAGAGCAGGAAAAATAAGGAAGAACGGATTTTTTCTTTTTCTTCTACGACTTCTAGATACCGAGATAAAATGATAAATCGATTGACCGATAAATCGTAAAGTTTGACGTCACGACATATGCTCCCGTAGGCGATGACGTCATAATTCATGACTCCCGCTTCGTCCGTAGGCGATGACGTCATAATTCATGACTCCCGCTTCGTTTATTTGTGCGCAAGCGTTTCTGCGCATTTTGACGTGAAGTCTGACGTCACAACTCTTTGAACTTTTTAATTAGAACGGCAATTAAGAATTGAATTTTCGACCTTTGAAATTTACTTTTTCGGAGTTTTGACCTCAGATTCGGATTTTTCACAACTTTTTACGTAGGAATCGACCTTTTATTAATATCTAATATTTTCCCAATTGCAACTCCTCCATTTACAAGTCACAGATTACAGGTGTCCTGACATTTACACGTGGTCCACCAGTTTCATTACAAATGATCGTTGTAGTGGATCCAATATCTGAAACAAAAAAGAAAAGGATAAATATTATTTCATTGGAAAAAAGACAATTTCGATTGGAAAGTAGCGACCTGCCTTGTAAGCGCTAGGTCGCGGGTTTGATTTCCGCTCGGGGCGAACTTCGTTCTACAAACATGAGGTTCGTTTGTGATCACTGATCAAGGAACGGCTGCTTTTCTCCTATCCTGTCCTCTCTCCTTCTCTCCTCGAATTGTTGCACTTCCCTCTATCAAATTTAATTCCTTTTAAATAGAAAGATGGTCTTTTATGTAACTTTTTTGCAGAAAAATTGAAGGAAATAAAAATCGACAATAATTTGTTCTCAATTTATATTATTTACTCAATAAATCTTTCATTTATACTTTTAAACACCGCCCCTCTGGGTCAAATAGATTTATTTCCCTGTACAGTTTATCAATTTGCCAACGTTTTGCTTTTCTTTTTATCCAGTTTTATCTACAACATTCTCGATTCTTACGACGTTTCAGCGATAACTTACAAGGAAATAATTTGTAGGGTGTACCTATATCTTAATAGCAGCACATAAATAAACTGTTAGAGAAGGTAGATAAAAGAGAGTTTGCAACAATGTAACACTGGTTTTTATTGATACCTTCAGTTGGGTTTCAGAAACTTCTACATCTTCTTTAGTGTATTACCTATGTCCATTACTAGATATTTGGCAATTTATTAATCTCACCAATTTACGATCTTTAGATTTTTTAGGTAATTTTCAGGATGGAATTCGAAATCTAAAGATAAACTTAAGTTTAACTTGAAATGAAAATCTTGCCAAATTTCATAAAATCTAGCCAGTTATCTCAAGAAATGACATATTCTTAAGTTGAACTTTAGTTCAAAATGGTACCTATGTTCCTATGTATTGTATGAAAAAAAAAAAATAAAAAATAACTTGAGTTTAACTTGAATAACAATATTTTGAAGTTAAACTTAAGACAGGGAATGAGCTACCTAAGTCTCTCAGGCGACCTGTAAGGTCTACCTGATAGTGAATGGCTGACCTAAGGAGTAGGAGCAAAAAGTTCGGTTAAGCTTATACTAATCTAACCTAAAATAACGAGGCCCTTAGCCTTAACCTACTATTGGTTCCAATTATTAGGTGGTGATTGACGTTGAACCAATCCTCCACTTTTGAAATCCCCATGTCCCCTATGAGAACCGAGTCAGTGCCCAAATTCAGTAGGTAACCAATTCAGGAAAACGCAAAACGCATCTTTGGGATCGAAAAAGTTAAGAAGCCAATGAAAAGAGAATAATTTTTCCAGCTGCTTGTGTTCAAAGGACTTTTTATGGATGGGAACTTAAATAAACGAAGGTAATGAGAAAGCATTGGAACTGGCCCAAAATTTAACATGTTCCCAGTCACACATGTTACAAATATGTATGCGAAATAAGTAACATTTTCCTACACTAAAATGTTACATTTTTTTTTTTTTTTTTTTTTTTTTAATGAGTTTTTCCCGCCGTTTTT
>NW_007377475.1:79236-118790 GCF_000475195.1 Diaphorina citri | reverse complement strand
AAAAAAATTTTGGGAAAAAATTTAAAAAAAAAAAAAAAAATGATAGAAGGAACTGTACCTGCCAAGGTCTTATCGTTCCGAAATCAAAGAGAGAAAGAAGGCAGGATGATAAAAGAAAGTCAGCCGTTCCGAGAACAAACCTTATAATAATTATGTTTAGGGGAAAAATCCGCCCCAGGCGGGAATCGAAAAAAAAAAAAAAAATCGAAGCAGTACTGTACCACTTACAGGGACTTCGCGACTCATCTCAAAAACGGTAATCAAACCCAAGTTATAACTAGGCTGGCTTGTATTGTTCTTTATGAAACGTGTGGGCACAACTATATAGCCGTTATAGCCACACTATTCTGCCGGCCCATACTATCAATGTTTAACTGTACCTAATAGTCTGAAAAAGTAAATTATGGACCACCGAAATTAAGCAAAGGGTAGGTCAATTCAAAATATGTTGTCTGCATAGCCTTTCATTCTTCCGGCCCATATTATCCAAGTTCGACTGAAGTAGTGGGGAAAAGATTATTATTATTATTATTATTATTATTATTATTATTATTATTATTATTTTTGATGGAACCCCCTCCCCTCTAAATCAGATGCTGGCTTGTATAACCAGTACTCCATGTCCATTATGTGTTTGACAGAATAGATTACAAGGGAGCTCTTATGTAAACTAATTTGTAACATTTTAGTAGGTAGTTAGATAATACTTATAGTCAAAGGTCAAAATCAATAGTGCCTAGGTTAGATTATTATTTTATAATGATAATAATTATATTTTATTTGTATTATCATTTTACAGCTTTTAGATGATTATTTTTATAAACTTGAAATTGAACATTTAGAGATAATGAAGGGGACTGATAAAATTACAACACTAGGCCCTCATGTGAAAAGTTTAGAGGGAAACTAGTAGGTACCCCAGCTGAGAGTTAGAAAGAAAACAAAACATTGCCAAATCTGAAAAAGACGTGGTAGTTTTGAAAAGTGCATGGCCTGTTAGTAGGTAGAGGAGGTATTTAAATAGGTAATACGTATACCTACCTACATTTTTAAGTAGGTTCTTACTTAAGTACCTGTACCTCTAAGGGGAAAGAAAAGTTGGAATCCCACAAAGAACTTGGACATTTTTTTTATATCATCTCTTTCCTTGGCCAATACTTTATTTTTTTTGGGGAGGGGGGATTTTTTTGGGAGGAGGAACTTGGCCTATTTTTCACATTTATGTTTTTTTGTGGGGGATATCATACCTATTATTATTATTATTATTATTATTATTATTACCTCCTACTTACGTCTATTTGAGAATTTGTTTAAAAGTCAACTGTATGAACTGCAATTCCGGTCTCTACAAGTCTAGGTTCCCTATAGATTTGTTGTATTTTCATATGTACATTGTACAACTCTACATAACCCTTTTCTAACGTTTAACAATGACTTTTCCACTCAATTCTAATTAGAGGGTATCTATGTAATATAATTATAAATGTAACCAACCTCAGTGGTGCAGTTGTTAGCACGGTGGACTTTGAATCTGGAGATTGGTGGTTCGAATCCAAGTCAAGTCAGAAAAATTTAGTGTAGTATATTAAGTGGGGAACGACATTTGTGACAAGCATTTATGCTTAACACAATTAAAATTCCTTTTAATCATAAATGTATGTATAAGTACTCTATGATGTATACATGCTGGATATAAGAGAAAATCACCATGCTGAACCTCGATATAAGAGGAAACCTGGATTTTTAAAAAAAAAGTTCCCCTGGATTCTCTTGTGTTCAGGTTCGACTGTATTGTATGTATGCACGAGTAATGTGAACCTTGAGCTGAATAATTTAATAAAACTAATCTGCCTGTTGTCTTCATTGGTGAAAATGGTCAGCAATTGCAATCACTTTTTCTATGATCGTGTCAAGTGAATGAACATTGTTAGAATCGTGACTTTATTTGTTTTTCGTTAAACATTTTATAAATATTCGCTTGGTAAGTTTTTTTTTTAATACCTATAGGTAACAACAATCCCATGTTTTTACTTTCTTTTTATTTCCTATGCGTTCGAGTCTCAATATTCTTTTTTCTCTCCTTTTCCCGTGTTCAAATCGTGACTTTATTTGTTTTTCGTTAAACATTTTATAAATATTCGCTTGGTAAGTTTTTTTTTTAATACCTATAGGTAACAACAATCCAAAGTTTTTACTTTCTTCTTATTTCCTATGCGTTCGAGTCTCAATATTCTTCTTTCTCTCCTTTTCCCGTGTTCAGACAGTTTCGGCGTTTTTCGTTAGCCTCTCAATCAGCCCTAGCTAGGATGCTTTTGGGCTGACAGCTGACAGTTGGTTTGGCTACAAATTTATAATGAAGGGGACTGATAAAATTACAACACTAGGCCCTCATGTGAAAAGTTTAGAGGGAAACTAGTAGGTACCCCAGCTGAGAGTTACACCACCTATTAAACAACTCTTCTATCTTAGCCGTCACAGATACGTTCCGTCACCTTACGTTTAGCTTCTTTCGTATTACTTTACATTGGATTCTTCTCTTTTTTTCGCCTTTCCCATGTTCAGATGAGGTCGGCGTTTTTCGTCGGCCTCTCAATCAGCTTTAGAGTGATCGCTTTGAGGTCCACTGGTTTTGGCTTAACAAAATTTTCCGAGTGGATGCCCTTCGCACTCAACCTTCGCTGTTGATATAGCATAAGGAAATTTGGACTAGTCTACTCCCTGTTTATAGTCCTACAAATTTTACGAGTGGACGTTCTTCGCACTCAACCTATTTCTTTGGCGAGAGAAATTTCCAATTGGTATCTATCCTTCCTGTTTACATTCCCCCCATCCAAATTACGTTCGAGTCTCAATGAAGCTAAAAAATTGACCGAGATTTACTAAGGGAATTCTACAAATTTTACGAGTGGACGTTCTTCGCACTCAACCTATTTCTTTGGCGAGAGAAATTTCCAATTGGTATCTATCCTTCCTGTTTATATTCCCCCCATCCAAATTACGTTCGAGTCTCAATGGAGCTAAAAAATTGACCGAGATTTACAAAGGGAATGGCATTTATGACCATCATTTAATTAATGCTTGACACAATTAAAATTCCTCGAAGGAATGTTCATAAAATAAATTCCTTCCTTATCATACCGGTAGCTACAACACTAAGTATAGGTAGATATATAAAACAACATAAGTTCACGTTTGGAGAACCGTAATCCTGTTTAAAATACCTCTGAATCAGGCTCGTACCCCGGGAGGGGGGGTGGGGGGCGCACAAACGTCCAAACAGTAATGCACCGGGGGATGCTCCAAATTTTTAGAGTACGGCCTACATCAAAGGAGCAAAAATAAATGCCGATTTGGACCGGAAGCCCTCAGCCCCTCCCCTAATCTGAATGTGTGCCGGTTCATTACTATTTTTTTTTTTTCGTCGGGCGCCTTAACTATGTCTTAAAACATGTCGTTCGTGCTCACAAGTAATGGTACTAATGGTACAATAAAATCAATTTTAGCTTTTATCACCGGAATCTCAGTCTGTTAAAGTTAAAAGTTACCTATAAATCACAAGTATAACACATCCCCTAATCTGAATGTGTGCCGGTTCATAACTTTTTTTTTTTTTTTGTCGGGCGCCTTAACTATGTCTTAAAACATGTCGTTCGCGCTCATAAGTAATGGTGCAATAAAATCAATTTTAGCTTTTATCACCGAAATCTCAGTCTGTTACAGTTAAAAGTTACCTATAAATCACAAGTATAACACAAAATGATACTACACAGTTAAGTACTGTAACTATTGCTTTTTACTAAAAAAAAAACTACTCACTTTTGTTAATTTACTATCTACAATATTACTTACGTTGTATATATTTCTCTCACTAAGGTGAATTTCGTAGTTATAGTTTATAGTTTGTTTCTCTCCTCTCTTTTTAAGTAAGCATGCCTTTTTTCCATAGACAAGTCGAGTAAAAAGCAATAGTTACAGTACTTAACTATGTAGTATCATTTTGTGTTATACCTGTGATTTATAGGTAACTTTTAACTGTAACAGACTGAATTTTCGGTGACTAACTTATTTTTTTTTTGCACATGTGCATGTGCACAATGCACAATATTGGACTCATGGGTAATTATTTTTTCAAACAAAGGAAAAAGCACCCACTTACAAAAAAATAGAACACTTTATTAAAATTAAAATATTCAACAAGTACTTATTGAACTCTTTTTGCAAAAAAAAAAAAAAAAAAAAAAAAAAAAAAAAACTACTCACTTTTATTAATTTACTATCTACAATATTACTTACGTTGTATATATTTCTCTCACTAAGGTGAAATTCGTAGTTATAGTTTCTAGTTTGTTTCTCTCCTCTCTTTTTAAGTAATGTAATGCCATTTTTCCATAGACAAGTCGAGTAAAAAGCAATAGCTACAGTACTTAACTATGTAGTATCATTTTGTGTTATACCTGTGATTTATAGGTAACTTTTAACTGTAACAGACTGAATTTTCGGTGACTAACTTATTTTTTTTTGCACATGTGCAACATGTGCACAATGCACAATATTGGACTCGTGGGTAATTATTTTTTCAAACAAAGGAAAAAGCACCCACTTACAAAGAAATAGAACACTTTATTAAAATTAAAATATTCAACAAGTACTTATTGAACACTTTTTGCAACAATAAATTAAATAGTTATTTTCAAAGAAGATATAATTAGGTATACTCGAGTTTCTTATGTGAAAAATAAAACAGTAGGGTGGTTTCGTGGCGTATTGGGTATGCGTCAAAATTATTTGCCCCCAAAACCTACGTCATTTCAAATGTTTTTCTCGGCCTTTGACTGAGATTTTATATTTCTAATCTCTAATCTAAAGTTAACCTGTTACTTGTTATCAATATTAGAGCCTTTGATTCCTTTACCAATCTCCTTCGTTAGGTATCGTAGGCTTGATGAGGGACATACTACGGGACGGGCATGCTACGACAGGGACCACACCAGTTTCAGTTGCTCGTCATGTTTATGTCTTGATTCCCTGATTTTACTTCTTTAAAAAAAATGTATAGGTATGTTTTAAAGAAATATGTGTAAAAAAATAGTAATGATTTTAATAATTACTAGTGGTTGACAAAAAAATAGTAATGATTATAATAATTACTAGTGGTTGAATGTACAGACAAATCTACAATTTATATAGATTTGGTCTGCTCAAGACCGAAAGGTTTAATCTATGAGGTGTTATTTTTACCGCAGAGCTATATAGTTGATTTTGTGTGTAAAAACATTTTGATTGAATGCTCTTGAATGAGAATGAGATAAAGTTACAAAGCTGATAACTTGATAGTGATTCTGAATGTCTAGTTTATACTCAGTCAACTTCTTTTCTACTCTCCATATTGTGTTATTTCTTCCATTTACTCACAGATTTTTTTCAAGAGGTTTGATTAGAGGAAACTGTAACTGCTATGGTTTTATCGTCCCGAAATCGAAGAGAGAAGGAAGACAGGATAGGAGAAAGCCAACCGTTCCGAGAATGAATATTATCCGTTAGGCATAAAATCCGCTTGGGCGGGAATCGAACCCGCGGCCTAGCGCTTACACGGCAGACATACTCCGCACTACCAACCAAGCTAACTAGGCTTCAAAAAATGAAAAATACATTAAACATTATTCAGAGACATCTGTACTCCGAATCATCAACTTGAATTTACTCACCATTCCTCCCAGCTCCTTAGATTCAACATCTCTCTTCCAGGGCCGTATTTAGAGTGGGGGCATGGGGCGTAGCCCCGCCCCATTAGTTAAGAACTAAAAACTGTAGTAATATCTACCTTAAAGATTGAGGTGTTTAAATTCTCGTCATGTTCGCATCATTTCCACAGAGGTGAGCTGAGTGTAAATGAGTCTAAAACAACAAATTGTTGTTCGAAAAATATTATTTATTCATCTTCTATGTGGTGACGCGTGTACATGACTAGCTTAGTTAGGTAGAACCTACAATAATATTGTTTACATAAGAAAAAACAATAACAAAATGATAGCTATATCAAAACAATAACCTACCTACGTACTTACATCTTAAGACTGTAAATAAATTGCAATTAAAATGTAATGTAAAAATTTCGGTGCTTTTTTTTTTTTTTTTTTTGGCAAGGGCTCTTTCATTTTTCTCTATCCCACAGTTCACAATGGACTGGGATCCACTGAATAACTATCTGTTTCTTTTGGCAATATTGTTTGTTCCAGATTATTAGACGCACTAGTTGCTGCAAATGAATTCTATCAGGTTGAAGCTGATGGAAAAATGTAAGTACATTTTTAGCCCGTCCTTCCTTTATTATTACGATAGTAATAAACAAGCGGGGCCCGTTCCTCCGGGAATTTTTCGATCTTGGTTAAAGAAAATCAGTATTTATGTACCTACCTATTTTATTTAATATTCAGTTTATTATTATTCTTGATTTGATTTTTTGATTTTACTTTCATGTATTGATTTAAAATCAAGACCAGGGCCCGTTCTCCCTTGATTTTATTCTTGATTTGATTTTTCGATTTTACTTTCATGTAATGATTTAAAATCAAGACTAGAGCCCGTTCTCCCTTTATTACAATAATGTTTAGGTCACCCATCCATTTATTGGCCTTCCTCGGCGTAGCTTAACATAGGTAACGCTAAAACCGGTCTTAACACCTACCATGCTGGCACCGGTCGCTATGCGCATTTATATGTCATAGCTACTCATTTTCCTCACGAGGCTGAGTGGGCCCCGCAACAGCGAGTCACGGAATCAATCATTTGGATGATACAAATTTCTTGACATCGCCGGGAATCGAACAACGTCTTCACTTGACTAGTAACTTTGGAAACTAGGTAATTTTATTTCTACAAGAGATAAAAAAACAATTATAAAACTAAAAAACCTACAGGAGCCGACATGTTTCGTCATCTCCTGATGACATTTTCAAGGCGACTGAGTGAAGACGTTGTTCTTTTTCCTATAAAAGGACAGTATTTAGGGATAAAGACGTGATAGTGTGTTTCTACCTTAAGGACTTTGTTTTCTCTCTCCATGTTGCAGGTCTTTGTCTCCAGAAAAGAACTCCTCGTGTCTTTGTTACCGAACCAAGGTGTCCCACAACAACAACATCATGCCAGGTACGTTTGTAGATAATATCCAATAATACGAGTTATTCCCTTGCTAAAAAGTAATAGCAATGGTTGAGTGCGAAGGGCACCCACTCGTAAAACTTGTAGCCAAAATCAAATATATCACCCTAGTTAGGGCTGATTGAGAGGCTGACGAAAAACGCCGACCCCGTCTGTACACGGGAAAAGGTCAAAAAAAAAAAAAAAAGAATATTAAGAGGCTGACGAAAAACCCCGCCCCCGTCTGTACACGGGAAAAGGTAAAAAAAAAAAAAAAAAGAATACGAGTTTTTTTTTACATAACTGCCGCTGTTTTTTATGGCAGGACAGAAACCTAATGTTTTCGGTCTTTTTTTTTCTTCTTCTAGCGAATCACAAGATTTTCAACGACAGTGTCCATGGTCACATGAAGTTTCATCCGATATGTGTTGCCATCATTGACACACCTCAATTCCAACGGCTCCGGAATATCAAGCAAACTTCCACTACTTATCTCGTGTATCCTGGCGCTTGTCATAACAGATTTGAACATTCCCTGGGGTAAATACTCTGCTCTCATAGGAATGACTTTTTGAGCTAAATAGAATATAATATACCTTGTTTATCCTGCTCGAATGAGACTAAAAAGTCCCTTTACCCCAGCAGTGTAAACAAGGTCTCGTTGTATTTTATGGGTTCATCATACATTACACAAAAATAAAGTGTAGTTCAGACTATGTAACAAAGGTTAATGACATTCAGAATCGCCCTTCTTTTCAAAATTTTTCTACCTGTTTCTGGATTCAAGAAGTTACAAACTTAGACGTAAAACAAAGATTGTACTTTTTTTTTAGGTTTTAGATAGGGCTCACATTTATATGTAGATAGTAAAGGGTCCGCCCGTATATTGTTGTGAATAAATAAATAAATAGTTTGTAAAAGAAACCAATCAGATTCTTAGATTCGTATCAACTGAACCGATCTTTTAGGGCAGTTGCCCTTACAGCTAAGCCTCAGTGTGGGTTTTGTGTGGAGTTAAGCTGGTTCCTAACTAAGTTAGAAGATCTAAGCTGGTTCCTAACTAAGTTAGAAGATCTAGGCAATTTAAGGATAAAAATCTGGTGTGAACATCACACGACTTTCTATTACATTTGCAGAATACGTAGGTATTCGAACCCGCAACTTCTCAACTGTAAGTCGGACAGTTCTAAAAGTTTCACCATTCGATTCGGCGTGAAAAATCACATGGGATCAACTATTCACATGCTTACTTGTTAATGGTTCACAAATAAAAGAGAAATTTGTTGACACAGGGGAGTATCGAACCCGCAATTTCTCAACTGTAAGTCAGAGAGTCCTAAAAGTAGCACCATTCGATTCCGCGTAAAAAATCACATGGGATCAACTATTCACTTGCTTATTTGGTAACGGTTCACAAATAAAAGGGAAATTTGTCGACACAGGGAAGTATCGAACCCGCAACTTCTCAACCGTAAGTCAGACAGTACTAAAAGTAGCACCATTCGATTCGGCGTGAAAAATCACATTGATTATAATATTCACATCCGAATGACCAAAATTTTTTCGAAGTTCGAAGCAACATTGACTTTGGTTGATATCTGGATGGGTGACTGTCCGATTTTTACCAAATTGTTACAGTCGCGTTCTTGGACCATACCGGGATAGCATACCAAATTTCTTTTCTCTACGACAAACCGTTCTTGAGATATTTTTCCACGAAATGAGGGTTAAGCAACAATTAGTTTGGTTAATATCTGGATGGGTGATTATCCGATTTTTGCCAAATTGTTACAGTCGCGTCCTTGGACCATATCGGGATAGCATACCAAATTTCATTTCTCTACTACAAACCGTTCTTGAGATATTTTGTTCACAACCTTTTCAACATTTTCCACGAAATGAGGGTTTAGTAACAATTACTTTGGTTAATATCTGGATGGGTGACTGTCCGATTTTTACCAAATTGTTACAGTCGCGTTCTTGGACCATACCGGGATAGCATACCAAATTTCATCGCTTTACGACAAACCGTTCTTGAGATATTTTGTTCACAACTTTCTACTTTTTCCCATTTAAACCTGTAGTACGTACGTACGTAACGTACAGACCATGGGCTAAAAATCACTTTTTTGACATCAGGGGATCCCAAAACGGATATTTCCAATCATTTCCCGATTTTGAAAATTTGGACCGATTGCAATACTTTCATTACTAGTATAGCTCGCTATACTGTAGTAATAGAAAGTAAAAAAAACAACAACAATCAGAAGGCGTCTTTGTGTATGTAACCTACGGTGTTGTTTTCTGAAAGTTTCTAAAGGTGTTTGTAAATATTTTAATTTTTATCGTCTGTCTCATGTCGTATTACCTGCCTCGGTGGTGTAGTGGTCAAGGCGCTCGTCTGGTAAACAGGAGGGCGTAGGTTCAATCCCAGTCGAGGTATAGAATTTTATCCTCAATATAATTTGAGAATTTGAGGCTGGAGTAAAGGGACTTATCAGTCCTATGCGAGCAGTATAAATAAGCACTATTATTATTATTAATAGTAGTAGCCTACTGCTGGAGTAAAGGGACTTTTCAGTCCTATGCGAGTAGTATAAATAAGCACTATTATTATTTATTACAGGGTGTCCTATCTAGGAGGCTGTATGGTGGACGCGTTGGTTCACAATACACCCGGTCTACATATCACAGCGGAAGAGAAGTTAAGCGTGGAGTTAGCTGGACTATGTCATGACCTGGGACATGGGCCTTTCTCTCATACTTGGGAGAAATTCCTGCGCCGATTTGACAGTCATTGGAAGGTAAGGCCAGCCACTCACCATCAGGTAGACCTGACAGACACACTTGATCAGGTCCGCCTGTCAGGTCTACCTGATACCTGATGAGCACTCACACTAACACAGTAGATACACTTGGCATTTTGAACTTTGACAGTTCGGTGTTTGAAGTATTGGCCGACCTCTGATTTGGTAATTGGACTAATTGGTCGTTTCCAGGGGATTTTTTTTTCAATATTATTTGATTGGCATTTTGATGGTCCGGACACAGAAAGTAAGTAAGTACTAACACAGTGTTTCATTACTTACCCTCCTGTCAACTGTGTCCATACAATATTTTCTCGATTGCAGCATGAACAAGGGTCAGAAGAAGTGTTGGATTACCTTATAGAAGACAACAAACTGGGGCCTTTGTTTGAAAGTTACAATTTGAATCTGAACCTCATCAAGGAGTTAATACGAGGTGGCGGGGAGAGTCTACCGGCTGACAAGAGATTTCTGTACCAAGTAAGTGGCTGTGAGATTGTAAACCCAGATGTAACAAAATGTATTTTCTCTTCTTCAACTTATTGTTTCATTACAAATTTTCATCAGTAAATTGATCCCATCGCAACACAGTAAACCGAGACCCTTGACACGGAATCTGTCATTTTTGTGTTACAAATTTTTCTACCCCGCCGGGAATTGAACCCGGGGTCAATTTGTACCATGCAAATTATTAATTTTGCGACTGGCTGTAGTATGGCCCAGTCAGCCTCGTGAGGAAAATGAGTGCCTATGTATAATATAAATGCTCATAGCGACTGGTGCCAGCATGAAACGGCATTTATGTATGTATTTAAATCCTATTGTTTTTACTTTTAGATTTAGATCATAGCTCTTGTTTTTACTTTTGGATTTAGATCGTAGCTCTTGTTTTTACTTTTAGATCATTGCTCTTGTTTTTACTTTTAGATCATTGCTAACAAGGAGACCGACATAGATGTGGACAAGTGGGACTATTTCCTACGTGACGGTCACCAGTTGAATCTCAAGATCACGTTCGACTATCGACGTCTCCTGTCGTTTTGCACCGTCGTGAAGCGACCTACGGACTCCGGACCGACCATCGCTTTCCGAAACAAGGAGGCTTCGAATATATTTGACATGTTCCGGGTCAGGGCTGATTTACATCTGAGAGCTTATCAGCACTGTGCTACAAAGAATACTGAACTGGTGTGAGTAGATAATCCATTATTCACACGCCTGAGACTAAAGCTGTGTCCACAAATAGTCGACGCCCGTCGATCGACGAGGTGAATCTCTGCTGTCGAGGCAGTGTGGACGGTTTCAATCGATCGACGGCCTTCGACTATGTGTGGAGACAGCTTAATAGCTCGTAACGTTTGAAACTTTTTTTTCAAGACGGCTTAAAGAGGAAATGAATAAACGGAGGTCTTATTGTTCTGAAATCAAAGAGAGAAGAATAGGATAAGTGAAGGACAGCCGTTCCGAGAACAAAACTTATCTGTTTAGGATAAAGTCCGCCCCGGGTGAGAATCGCACCCAATCGCGCTACCCTCCAAGCTCAACTAGATATAAAACTTTGGATATGTTGTTTTGGTGTGCTTTTTATTTTTTATTAATAGTTTATAAGATATTTTGTTAATTTTTTTTACCCCCAAATTTCTCACCATCACCAAAGTTTTATATTATTAAAATTAAATAATTTAATAATTATTTTAATCCGTCCCCACTTTAGTTTTACTTTCTATACCTATTGGTAGTTATTAGGAAACATTAAAAGGAATAAAGGGAGAACAGGCTCTAGTCTTGATTTTAAATCATTACATGAAAGTAAGATCAAAAATCATATCAATAATATTATTAATAATACTAATAATAATAAACTGAATATTAAACAAATTAGGTAGGTACATAGGTACTGATTTTCTTTAACCACGATCTAATAAACTACGGGCTAAAAAATTCCCGGAGGGATGGGCCCAGCTTGTTATTAGATTATTCTTATCAATAATTTATCACTGTTATTCTGACGTGTTAATTGAGCAGTTTTATGCTATTATTATACCTATTAGGGGGGGAAAAAACAAACAAAACTAATAAATAAACGAACGAATAATATTTTTTGAAAGAATACTCATGTTTATTAAAATAGTGGATCACTCTTACAAATAAAGGTACATCAAATAAATAGGTGGCCTATTTAAGAAAATAACAAAAATGGTATATTATCACATTCGAGTCAAAGGTCGATATCTCTTTAGAAAGTCAGTTTATAGCCCAGACTTCCCATTTTCTAAACTTAAGTGCGCGTCCTCAATGGTGACCATAGACCATCGACCCTCGTGTCCACAACGGAGCCTGGAACCTCCTGCTATTCTAATGCTTGAACATTTTGAGGTTAGAATGATTTAAACAAGCTGGGTCCGTCCCTTCGGGAATTTTTCAGCCCGTATTTTATTCGATCCTGGTTAAAGAAAATCAGTACCTATGTACCTACCTAATTTATTTAATATCCAGTTCATTGTTATTATTATCATAACGACACCGAAGCGAATACAATAGTCCGTCCACTATACCTTTTATTATTAGTAATAATAAAGGAAGGACGGACTAAAAATGAATACAAATTTACAAAATCATCGACCATTGCGGAAAAATACTAGGCTCAATTTCTTCATTTTCTGCGAGGGTCGGAGCTATATACTCAAGGCTCCGTTGAGGACACTTCTAGCATGGTATGTTCATTTTCTCTTAGGTCGAGACTAAGCTATTATCGAGGGTCAGCACTCCGTTGTGGACACCTACTAAGACTGTGTTTCTGAACTGTCTAGATTTTATTTCATTGCTCACGCCAAGGCTAGTGTTTGGTTTATACAGCTTGGCATTGAAGTGGTTACGTACGCAAGGCTAGGCTTGAGCTTGAAGTTTTCATTTAAGAGGTTTGACAGAGGGAACTGTAACTGCTATGGTTTTATCGTCCCGAAATCGAAGAGAGAGGGAAGACATGATAGGAGAAAGCCAGCCGTTCCGAGAACGAACATTATCCCATCAGGATAAAATCCGCCCCGGGCGGGAATCGAACCCGCGGCCTAGCGCTTACAAGGCAGACGCACTACCAGCTAAGCTAACTATAGGCTGGCAGACAGGTTTAGCTATAGTTAAGTGTACAGAGAACACAAATTTATGAACGCCTGACATTTAATATGAGTATGCAATATGCGTAGCATTTTGATATCATCCCTTACCTATTGCAATAGGGTTCAATAAAGGGAGAAAATCCGGTTGAAAAGTTCCTTTCGTTGTTAAGTATCTAGTACCAATCTATACATAACTGTTTCTTACTAGTACCTACTTATGTGAACGACAGAAATTCTGTGCGTACCGTCCATTTAAACTCAAAATGAAGAATTTCCGTCTATATGCTAAACATTTTTGCCATCAAAATTGGCAAAACCATTCGGGAATTATGGTAAAAGAAATAAACATAAGAAATAAACGAAATGAATGCATAATTTTCAAGTCAAAACCCGTAACTCACTCCGTCTCGTTCTATAGTATCTCCCTCTCCCTCAGGTGCACACCTACAAATCAGGGTCGGCATTCACAGTGGGGCCGTAGTTGCCGGCATAGTCGGTCTCAAAATGCCGCGGTACTGTCTATTTGGCGACACAGTCAATACTGCTAGTCGTATGGAGTCAACAAGTGAACCGATGAAGATCCATATCAGTGAGAACACGAAGGATTTGATACCAGCCGAGTATCGAGTCAGTCAGCGAGGAGAAATCCTGATCAAGGGAAAAGGTGAGGAATAGAATAGACCAGAAGAGGTTTTAGAATAGAATAGAATAGGACAAAGGTAATAGAATAGAATATTTTTCCCCCTTGATCATAGAACCTATAGAAACCTGCTGATCAAGGAAAAAGGAAAGTGATTAATAGCGATTGTTGTAGAATCGTAGATCCTAAAAAATTTCTTCAAATCCCAAAAGGTAGTTAGGATCGGACTCATTGACTAAGTAGTCCACTGAAAAAAGTAGTTCTTTTTCATTTTCAAGATACAGATCCAAAGGAATCGATTACTAGGCCATTTTCACAAGTTCTTTTTTATAACTCATACATTCTTTGTACCTACATCTCCAATCCAACCCCAAATACGTTATTGAATCCAATTCCAAATCGGGTTGATAATGGTTATTGAACGGTTCAAAAGTTCAAAACTACCCTCACGTCCGGCCAGCCACTCACTATCAGGTAGACCTGACAGTTATACCTGATCCTGTCAAATGATCAGGTATACCTACCTGACACCTGATGAGCACACACACTATCAGGTAGAACTGACTCTATCAGTTATACTTGACACCTGATCAGGTCTACCTGATAGTGAGTGGCTGGCCTTATTCACATGTGGTCAGCTTTCCAATTCTCAGGTTCCATGAAGACCTACTGGCTGGAGCAGCATGACCGTCGCGCACCCCTGTCACGCCTCTGCACAGTGCCCCCCTCCTATCCTGAACTAGAATGGGAGAAGTACGCGGACAACATGAAGGATTTGGTGGAGGAGCGTCGCGTCTATTCGCCCGTACTATTCCATCATTCTGGAGGTGCTGCGTCTAACACTAGATCCTTCTCTTCCTCACCTGTGCGAACCTGGGCTGATGCGAGGGGTGAGGAGCCATATTGTTTCTCTCTCTCTCTCTCTCTCTCTCTCTCTCTCTCTCTCTCTCTCTCTTTCTCTTTCTCTTTCTAATTGGTAGATTGAATGTGGAAAATTCGTCCAAATGGGTGAAATCTATGGGGAAAATAGACCTCATTTAAGTGAAAGAGTGTCAAGGAGATCGTTAATGAGAAAACTGTGAATAAAGAGAAAGGTTTGATAATGATAAAGTGACGACCGCATCTCTGGTAGATTAAATTTTAACTGTGGCAGTGGCACATTACCTTGTTACCGTCTTTTATGTAAGTATAACCAAATATGTTGTATCTTTCCCGTTACAGAAAACATCACCGGGTCAGCTCATTCTATTCACAACCGCGCTCATGCCAGCACACCTCTCCCTATCCAGAGAAACAAACTCAAGTCCGAGCAACATATGATCTCTAGTATAGAGTCTCGTCTCTCCCTCTTAGAATCCTACACTCATCAAATAAAATCCGCCCCGGGCGGGAATCGAACCCGCGGCCTAGCGCTTACAAGGCAGACGCACTACCAACTAAGCTAACTAGGCTGACGAAGTTTTCATTTTGCCTTGGCGTAAGTTATAAGGTTTAATACAGTTCATAAACATATCCTCACATTGAAAGCGGTCCATTAGAGCACCTATCTAACTTTAAACATACTTACTCAAAGTGATTTTCAATGTCAAGTATTACTTACATACTTTACTCGAAAAGAACAAACAATAAACTTGACGATTTCACCCAATAGTCGATTTCATGATGCAAGGGCAAATCTTACATTGAAAGCACAGTAAACAATCTCACTCTCATGTCAAAATGTATACGAAATTCCGTTAGAATCTGAAACTAAAGCTCAAGCAGTAAATATTCTCGTTTGTCTTAAAATGTAATAGGGATAGAATTCATAGGTACACAGAGAAAATATAGAGAAGAAGAAAGGAAAACAAAATGTTCGATAGGTAATTATACAATAAATAATAATTATACTAGGTCGAAGTACCTAATGATTTATTCAAATAGTCAGAGTGGACAAAAAATTTGCACTCGAATTTCGTTTGCAACTATTACAACGGGTTGCCTTCTGGTGTCCTCATGTTGACCCAGCACCCAATTCGGAAGTAGTATCTCTTCTCACCCATCTAATGAGAGACATACTACGGGATGGGCATGCTACGACACAGACCACACGAGTCTAGTATAGCAGTTGTTTCATTGCTACGAAATTTCATGACTTTTCCACTGGGTTTACATCAGTACGTTGTATAGAACATCACTATCGCGTGAGTAAATTATTTCTATTGAAAAGTAAATCGTTGGCTGCACTGTTCAGTTTTTCCGTGTTGGTGAAATCCGTTTTCCTGTTCACCATCCCACTCACGTCATTATTGTTTAGGAGGGACTCTTGTATTTTCTTACTCCCATTAGGAGGTGGACAGAGGGAGGGGTATTCTGTCGTTTCACAGCTATTGGTAGTTTTTTGGTTGATACTGAATGGCGTGAAAGTTTTCAGACTGGGGCCTTCGGAGCCTGCCCTGGTTTCCTTACTGTCTAGTGGATGCGGCTTGAATATTCTGTTGAGATCTGATGAGATTGATATCGAGGATGTCGTAGGTTTGGCTTGCGGCATGCTATTGGCAGATGTGGATCTCTTCAGATATCCCGTGCTAATCTTTCTAGCTTTCAGCGTAGTCTCTGGCTTAGGTTGAGGAGGAGGCGGTTGGTCACCGCTTTTTGGTTCCGAATCATTGATAGTTGTGTTGTCTTTCATGTCTTGTCTATTCGTACCACCCTGATCCTGACTAGTTCTACGTTCACTTTGCTCCACCTTGGTATTCGCATCCTCGGCCTGTGATATTTCTATATTAATGGAACTCTTCCTATCGTTTACATTGGGTTTATCGTTTTGTTTCTCAGCTATTTTCTTGAGACTCTCAATATCCTCGGGTGTTAGGATACGTCCTAGGCTTCCATTCCGTGTTAGACTACTGGGGGATGACTGGGTCTTGTCGGAGGGTTGTTTGGTTTTGTTCTTGACAGCTATCCCTTTGGTGTCAGAGAGGGATTTGGTAAACAATGCCTCGTCATCTGTCTCACTATCTCCATTCTCTGTGAATATCTGTAGCAAATCAAATCACAATTATAACCGTTTGTTGTTACACACTAAACCGGATACTTACCATGACAAATACTCATTAATACTAAGAGAAGAATAATAATGGTCTTCACTTTACGGAATCTACCAAATATATTCCATTATTTATTAATTGAAAAGAGCCAACGTTTGTTATCATCGTTATGATATATGATTATCGCCCTGGGCGGAAATCGAACCCGCGACCTGCCGCTTACAAGGCACTACCCTCCAAACAAACTAGAATAACGATTTCGTGCTTTTCTCTCCAATCTACCTAGACCGGCTTACCTGTAGATTATTCCGTCGGAATATGCGTGACACCCTGTCCCCAAAGTCAGGAGATGACACGGTACTCTTCAGTTTCCTAGGGGTTGTGGTCTTGGGCTTGTGAACGCCATTACTTTTCCGTCTCTGCAGAACGTTAATCTGGGACAGAATGCGCAAGATGTCATTGGGCAGAACCGTGTCTGTTTTCTCGTAGGCCAAATTGTTGATGTAGTTGCCTAGCGTTGTTATGGTAACTTCTTGACTGCGGAGTTCTGTTTCGAGTCGATTCATATGAGCCATCTGTGTGCTTCTGTTCTGTTCTAGTCTTTGTACATTGCTGGTGGCCATCTGGAAAATGAGAATCGGAACGTGAAATTAAGATTCATTATTTTACCCAGCCTAGTTAGCTTGGTTGGTAGCGCGTTTGCCTAGTAAGCGCTAGGCTGCGGGTTCGATTCCCCCCCGAGGCAGATTTTATCTTGAACAAACAATGTTCGTTCTCGGAACGGCTGGCTTACCTTGTTGGCGAATATTCACTTTGTTTGGTGATCCTTGGTAATAATTCACTTTGCTTGGTAATACTTGGTAATATTCACCACCGCTCCCACCGTATATGTATAACTAGTGTGTTATTTCAACTGTTTTGTACCAACCTCTAGTTGCTGATGCAAAGCTCGATTCTGCTGAAGCAGGGCTTTGTTCATAGCTTCTAGTTGACGTATGGTTTTCTGTTCTGGTTTTGGAAGACTCATTTGTTCTTGCAGCACGTGGTACTCTACTCCATATTCTAGCAGCTGTTTTGATACGTCCAAGATAAACACCTGTGAATGAAGAAAAATTGTTAACATACTAATTTTGTATAAATAAACAATTAAAATTTTTCATTCGTTGATTCAGTTGAAATCTCAATCAAATTTGGATAAACAGCAGGTTAAGAATCAGCAGGATAGGAGTGCTTCAAAAGTGAAATTTTAATAATTGTGTTAAGCATAAATCTTCTTCCTCTTTGCCTTTTCCCGTGTACAGACGGGGGGCAGTGGTTAGCACGGTGGACTTGGAATCTGGTGGTTGGTGGTTCGAGTTCAAGTCAAGTCATAAAATTTGGAGTAGAATAGTATATACTCTGCTTATACTGCCAGAATAAAACTGAAAAGTCCCTTTACTCCCGCAGTCTAAACAAGGTCATATGTATTTGGTATACAACGGTACAATAGAGTAGTGTATTTTAGCGGGGAACGACATTTGTGACAAGCACTTATGCTGAACACAATTACAATTCCTTCCTATGTACCTGTTTGACTATAGCATCCACAGTTCGCTTGTCCATAACAGTGATGTTGGTTTTGAGATAATCCATGATGGTTTCAAAGTTCTCGCAGCGAAGTAGATTTTCCCGATGTTGGCCCAGGAGGGAGAGCATCACTCGAAATACGATCTCGGGGTTCTCTACCAGCACCATATCTGGAGAGAGAAAATGGTAAATAAAACTTCATTTCTTACCAAAAACTCGCGTCACAAAGCCAAATAAAATTTTATTTCTTACCGAAAACTCGCGTTACAAAACCCAATAAAATTTCATTTCTTACCAAAAACTCCCGTCACAAAGCCCAATAAAATTTTATTTCTTACCAAAAACTCGCGCCACAAAGCCAAATAAAACTTCATTTCTTACCATAAACTCGCATCACAAAGCCAAATAAAATTTTATTTCTTACCAAAAACTCGCATCACAAAGCCCAATAAAATTTTATTTCTTACCAAAAACTCGCGTCACAAAGCCCAACGGGAACTGGGAGGAGAACAGTGTGAGTAACCAGGGTGCAGCGTACAGGGTGGGATGTACCTCATGGGTGTCAAAGTGGGCGTGTAGATCCGGGTAGTGGTCTAGGAGAAGTCTTGAGAACTGGTAGAGTTGTACTTGGAGGGCAGCCATGTCCGGGAGGTAGGTTTGGCGAAGACCGCGCCGAAACATCAAGTGGCGAAGCATCATGAAGGCTTGTTCCTCTGAATGCTGCAAGTTACAAAAGGTACAGTGAAGGTAGAAACACACAACTATCACGTGAGTTCAAGGGGAGTCAGAAAGATGTAGTTCAAAGTTTTACCAAAAAGATGTAACTAGTTATTTTTTTAAAGAGGTTTGATAGAGGGAACTGCGACTGCCAAGGTCCTATCGTCCTGACAAACAAGGTCTTGTGTATTTTATAACCAAAGTTTAGAACAGTAGACCTTGCTTAGTAAAAAAAAAGTGAGTGGGTGAGTGAGTGAGTGAGTGGGTGAGTGAGTGAGTGAGTGAGTGAGTGAGTGAGTGAGTGAGTGGCTGCGACTGCCAAGGTCCTATCGTCCTGACACCGAAGAGAGAAGGAAGACAGGATAGGAGAAAGCCAGCCGTTCCGAGAACGAACATTATCCCATCAGGATAAAATCCGCCCCGGGCGGGAATAGAACCCGCGGCCTAGCGCTTACAAGGCAGACGCACTACCAACTAAGCTAACTAGGCTAGCTATGAGGTTTTTGTGCTCTGAAATCGGTTGTAAGTTTCACTCTACCTATTCGTAATTATTTATTTGTTTGCATCAAATATGATAATATTCGTAAACTTAATCTACGCTAACTCTTTCCACCCCCACCCCTTTTATATTAGTAGGTATTGATGTAAATTGTTTATGTAAAAGCATTAAAACAATGCGTTTAAACAATAATAATAATGATGATAAAAAAAAAAAAAAAAAAATATTGAAAGGGTAAATATGTACGTATAGAAAGGGTTAACACATGAAAGGATAGGTAAATGTATAATGGAAAATTCAGCCATTTCTGAGGCCTTGTTTGCTGGGTCATATTGCTACTTACATGTAGAAGGAGGACTCCGGCTACAAAGCTCAGACCTTGGCAATAGCCTACTTCTGGATCTAGCAGGGAGTACGCCTTGAGTACGTTGAACAGACTGAGTTGTCCTGGACCGAGGGGTGACGAGTAGTACGGATGAGATGGAAAGGTGCGACCTGGTGAGAAAAAACAGAAGAATAGAATAGAATAGAATATACCTTGTTTATCCTGCTGGGATAGGACTGAAAAGTCCCTTTTCCCCCGCAGTCTAACCAAGGTCTTATATATTTGATACATTATGGGGGGTACATTTTACAAAGTAATACCCCTGATAATATTCGTATCAGGGTAAATATGTAAATATTTTATTATCGCACTTTTTTGTTTCCACCAAGGAGATATGAATTTTCAACTTCAACACCCTTTGAAAAAATGACATTTGTCAATTTTCGCATTTGTAAACAACACCCTGACTGCCACAGCATATTCCAAGGTGTTTACCTACAGAAAGCCATGCATTAAAACATATCCCTTAACATGAGAGAGTGTCTTTGATTTTTGGAGAATTTTCATCAAAAAATGGCAAAATTTCACTCAGAGGTCTTCTTTTAGATAACCATTGAACATACTCAAGTGGCCCGTGGCAGCAAGTGTGGTCGCGCTATTACGGCCAAAGAGGAATCTCCTTGGTAGAATCAAATTAGCTTGGAGGGTAGCGCGCCTGCATTGTAAGCGCTGGGCTGCGGGTTCGATTCTTGTCCGGGGCGGGCTTTTAACAGGTAGTGTTCGTTCTCGAATGGTTAGCTTTCTTTTATGCTTCTTCCTTCTTTGATTTCGGGACGATAAGACCTCAGTAATTACAGTTCAAGAAAGTTTCTATGTAGGTATTTTGTTATTTTGATGCTAAATCTTACCTAGGTCTAATAGTATTGCATGCTGATGACTTGTGAGTTGTTTCAATAGCTGTTCATAGCTGACATTATAGTTTGGGAACTTGGAGGTGTCCATTGGATTTTGCTTGCAATATTGTTGCGCAAGAAACAGCCACACCTCCCCTCGCTTGCTTCTGGGGACACCTGCAAGTTAATTGAGAGGGGTTAATGTGTTAAGATGTACTGGGGGACCACAAAATGGGCCCCGTTCAGTTTTGGGATACCAACTTTCAAAGAACGACGTGCAATGTTTTAAACTCGATTACCGAATTTCAGGAAAATCGGACCAGGGAATCGTGAGTTATAGCGGAATAACCAAGTGCAAAAACATACACCTCACTCTCGTTCGGTCAATGTGGCATGATTTTATCACAGAAATTAGCATGAAAATTCTTACACTCTGTTCGATAGGTAGCTGAATCATTTCTGTGAATTTCTTTATTACGAACATTACTGTTGTACATAGGGCCGTATTTGGGGAGGGGGGCGAGGGGGTCCGGACTCACACCCTTTCCCCTTTTTTTCCTTTAAACGTGTTTTTTGAATTTTTTTTTTTTTTTTTTTTTTTTTTTTTTTAAATAAAAGATTTACCTTGAACTAGGGTCAAGTGTTTATGATGATGACTCATAAGATGTACTCGAGTATTAAATTCGGGGATAAAAAATGGACTCCGCTCAGTGTAGGGACCCCAAATTTAAACTCTTATATATATCAAATTTTATTAAAATCAGACCAGGCAATCGCAAGTTATAGCGGAACAAACAAACATTCAGACAAACCAAATGCAAAACTATCGAGTTAAAACATAGACCTCACTATCGTTCGGTCCATTATGTAGGTACTTTTGGGTCTTTTAGCTTCACAAAAATATGTTATTATGCTAGTTAAGCGGTAATAATTGCCGCCCGGACTTTATTCTAAACACCTAAGGTTTATTTCCGGAACGGCTGGTTTTCTTCTATCCTTTCTTCTTTCTTCGCTTTCGGGACGATAAGACCTCAGCATTTACAGTTCACTCTATCCAATCTAAAGAAAAATAATTCCTTCTGATTACTAGTAGGTATAGCTTTCCTACTTTAGTAATAGAAAGTAAAAAAAAAGTTGTAGGTACGTACGTATAAATTTTTCCTCCTATTGGATTGATAGAAGCTCAAAGTCACTATGTTAAGGTTTAATTTGGACGTAATTTTTTATGTGAGTCTGTAGTAATTTGTGTGAACATCAGGATAAAATCCGCCCCGGGCGGGAATAGAACCCGCGGCCTAGCGCTTACAAGGCAGACGCACTACCAACTAAGCTAACTAGGCTAGCTATGAGGTTTTTGTGCTCTGAAATCGGTTGTAAGTTTCACTCTACCTATTCGTAATTATTTATTTGTTTGCATCAAATATGATAATATTCGTAAACTTAATCTACGCTAACTCTTTCCACCCCCACCCCTTTTATATTAGTAGGTATTGATGTAAATTGTTTATGTAAAAGCATGAGAGAGAGAGAGAGAGAGAGAGAGAGAGAGAGAGAGAGAGAGAGAGAGAGAGAGAGAAAATAGGTATAATAATAAGAAGTATGAATAAGAAATAGGGGGAAAGAAGAATATTACGAAGTATGACCCAGCACCAAGAAAGAAGGGGGAAACTGATGCGCGTTTTACTGATAATAATAAGACTCTTTATTGGTTATAAGTTATAATCATGTACAAAATACAATAATTAGGTACAAAGAAAGGGCGAAATTATTGTCAGTGGCAATCTCTACCTTTCAATCCGGAATAAATATTCAGGGTACTATTGCAAAAATAATTTTACATTTTTTTTCTGGAGATGACAGGATAGCAGAAAAGGTCTCATCGTCCCCAAAATCGAAGAGGAGGACAGGGTAGGAGAAAGCCAGCCGTTCCAAGAACGAACCTTATCTGTTTAGGATAAAGTTTGCCCCGGGCAAGATTCAAAACCGTGAGCGCTTACAAGGCAGACGTGCTACCTGGTTACCAACCAAGCTAATTAGGCCGGCTAATGACAGAGGTAATATTACAGAGAAAAACATCGCTGTTAATAGTTCAACTCGAGAGGTGTCATCATTTGGACGTCAAAATATTTACGAAATACAAATGTGCGCACAGAAGGGCATAATAAAATACGACTCAACTTAAGCACGGCTAAATGTGGTATGTGTTTGGATGGGTTACCGACTGTAAGCACAGATCAAGTTTTTATTATTATTATTATTATTATTATTTTTTTTTCAATTTGTAAACAAATTGAAAAATTGTATCAAAGAGAATCTTTATTCAAATGTTAGCATAACGGGATAGCTTGTTCTTATCTGACAGTCTAAATAACGCACGTATACTTTTTATTTCGGGGTGTACCTATTATAGCCTCGTGAGAGTTATATTTTTCTTTGTCCGTTTTTTTGTTTCCCCTTCTCCTCCCTACGAAAAATGAACATTCCTTAAAAAATTAAAACCTCAGTTCAAACTGATCTTTTTCCCCTCTTGGAAGCTTTAATGCTCCATCATTTAATACTACAGCGATTATTAATTTTTTTCACCTAAATTAAAAACTAAAGATGTCATCAGCTGAGCTACCCAGTAATCTGCAAAAATAAACAATATTATACTTATTTATGTCGGTAGTTCTGGGAGCTCTTGCACTTGACATTCCCTAAAGTCGTGCCAGTCAAAGTGTGTGTGTATGTTCAAGACAGTGTTCTCGGTGTCCTTAAACCTGTGGTGAGTTATTCCCTCTGATTATTTCTTTATTATAACTATAATACTTGAATAAAGCAACCGTCGCCGCTGTGCCCCCCAGGTTATAATTGAACTGAAAAACTACAAAACTCTATTTCGTGTTTATTAGGCTGGGTGTTGCCTCGAACTCTTGACGTTCGCGCGCCTCCCGGCACGCTTGATTCAATAAACTATATTGCTCTTTCAAATTACAAAATCCTATTTTGTCCAGGACAAGGGTTCGAGCCTCTCCCAGGACTTGTTATTTATAAGGCATCTTTAGGAAGGTTTAACTAGCTCTCGATATGAGGTCCGGTTTACTGATTTATCTTTCATACTGATGAACTTTCAGTATGAAAGTTAAATCAGAAACCCCCTATCTTCATGACAAGAAGAAGTAAGACAATGCGCATGCGTAAATGTTGTTTTTGATGAAATTTCGTACATTTAAGAAGCTGCTCTGGTACATTTATAGGTATTACATTGTATTCATATAAATCTACCTGTGATTATATGTATCTGTTTACCGAACTAGTAGTTCTGTGAACTGTAGACCTCACTCAGACTTTTTTGAAAAAAAAAAAAAAAAAAAAAAAAATGAACACTGAGCAGCAGTCTGAGAAAAACCAAAAAAGGGTGCCCCGCTTTTATTGCCCGCGAGTGTATCTTCATTGCCTTTACTCGCTCTCTCTTTTTCTTTTTGGGTACTTCTTTCGATTTTCCGGATCCTCTTGACAATAAATCGGACCTGGGAAAAATCCCCTCTTTTCGGAGGCCCTGACCCCCCCCAAAAATGTCGGTCCATATAGGTAGGTATGCGTCATAAAAGCAGAAGAAAGAAAAAGGATTCACACAAATCCATATCATTTAAGAAAGAGTGATTTGACTAAATGGCCAAGGTTTGCAGAATAAACTCGTTTGAATTAAGAGATAAACGTATTTAATGAACTGTTTCAACTTATCAATTCAACATCGCTGTACAATGACCATTGTAATACCAGTTCTGTCCAATAATCTAGATGAAAGTTTCAAAAAATTGACAAACTAAAATGTCCGTCATATAGTGAGAAATGATATCGTAGTTTAATTTATCTGTTATTATTATTTATTTTTTATCATCTTTTTAATCATCTGAGGTAAGTAGATATGTCAATTTTAAAAACATATTGACAAACTAAAGGAAAAAATTGTGTAGTTAAATTAAGTCACTTCGTTTGAATACTAGTGGTTCAGAAGACTGTTGCACTTAGGCGAAAGCGTTCCTACGCGGACACCAAAAAAGCCTGATAGGGTCTTATGATATTAGTTTTAAACAATTGAAGACAAGTGTAATGAATTCATGATATTAGTGTTAAACATATTTTTCAAATTTAATCAAAATCGGAATGACTTTAAAAAGTTTTACTTGTACACGTTCAATTGTTTTCATGTCAAATACCTAAAGGATTTACTCTAGAAATATAATCTTGAAATAAATATAAACAATTTACAAATGTCTTGGTGTTGTATTGCATAGTGGTCAAGAAGCTCGCCTGGTAATCAGGAGGGCGCAGCTTCTATCCCAGTAAAAGTTAACCATCAACATTGCTTAAGAATTTGACAATCCCCAATAATAACGCTTTGGTTTTGAAAATTAGTGAAATATGTGGCATCTTATATCATTATCAATTTTATAATCATGTGTATAATATTTTATTATTAGGTATTATTTTTTCTTTTTTACTTTCTATCACCCTTACGTATAGGGAACCTGTATACAAGGTAATGAGAAAATATTGCAATCGGTCCAAATTTTGAAAATCGGAAATGGCTGGAAATATCCGTTTATCTAGGTGTAATAATTGGAGAACAAATATTTGTGCCTAGCATTTTAAACACGAGAACACCAGAAAGTAACCCGTTGAAATATTTGCAATCGAAAAACGAGTACAATTATTTGTGCCTAGCATTTTAGTATACTTCTTACACAATCAAAAATTCATATTATCCTTTCTCCTACCTAGGTGCTTGATTTTTTTTTTTCTTTTTACTTTTTTTTAACTACTTGTCGTGTTCTATTAACTTGTTTTATTATTATTACACCGACCCCAGGTTAGAATTTTAACCACCGTTAGACTAACCGAGCAAGCGCGTTACCACTGGACCAACCGTGCCCCCACAAGTCATCACAGTCATCAGTCTTACATCTCCTGAACCACAACACCTAGAAAGCTGAAATTTGGTAGAAATATTCCTTTTATGGTCTAGGTGTCCTCTATAACCACAACACCTAGAAAGCTGAAATTTGGTAGGGATATTCCTTTTATGGTCTAGGTGTGCAATAAGAAAGGATTTTGCGAAAATCTAAACCGATCCTGAGATATGATCAATTTTTGATCGCTAAAATCTCCATAAGAAATACACAGAGTGCAGAGACTGCAGGAGAGAAATGTTCCGCTCTCGACCAACATTTTGAGTTTGGTTTATGTTTTGTTTGATAACTATGCAGCTAATAGGGAGCGCGCAGTGCGTCCGTATTTTTTTTTTTTATTATTTTCTACAAGTTTGGCCATGCCTCGGGATGAATTAGCGGGATTCCGGAGCGAAGCGACGGAATTCAGCTACTACATACATATGACAAGGTTGAGCAATTTGTCCGTGTGTGTGTGTGTGTGGGTGTGAAATTCGGTATGGAGCTCTCAAATACAAGGATGCAGAATTAGCGGGATTCCGGAGCGAAGCGACGGAATTCAGCTACTACATACATATGACAAGGTTGAGCAATTTGTCCGTGTGTGTGTGTGGGTGTGAAATTCGGTATGGAGCTCTCAAATACAAGGATGTCACAAGAAACATTTGGCCATGGTCGGTGCAGCGGTTGGCGGTTTTTAGATCTACTGGTTAGAAATATTGAACAACTTATGGGAGAACCCCCCTCCCCCCAAACAGGGCCGGATTAGCCCCCCGCGGAGCCCGGGGCAGTTTCAAAGGCGCGGGGCCCCCAGTTTTGGCTGATCGAACTTAAAATTTTCAGCGCCGCAGGCGAAATTTTTCAAAAAGTAGGTAGATATGTGCCTCATGCTTTGTCACAAGTTAATTTTTGACGTACCTAATTCGTAGATATTTTCTTATCCTAATTTTCGCTGAACGCTAAAGTGAGCAAAATAAAATAGAGTGCCGCAGGCGAAATTTTTGAAAATTTTGCTAGATATTTTCTTATCCTAATTTTAGCTGAACGCCAAAGTGAGCAAAATAAATTAGAGCGCCGCAGGCGAAATTTTTAAAAATTTTGGTAAAAGAAAATTTTCCCGTGCCGGGGCAATTTTTTTTTTTTTTTTTTTAACCCATAATATCTAGTGTAAGTCCTCGAAGCGCGGGGCCCCCAAAAGCGCGGGGCCCGTGGCAGTCTGCCATTCTGCCTTATGGGTAATCCGGCCCTGCCCCCAAACCATAACTAAAACATCAAACTTTTTATGAACAACAGATCAAAATTTAATAGGATAAGGAGTCATGTGATGTTTTTTTTTTTTTTTTTTTTTTTTTGTTAATACAGACAGCGTGATAAGGAGTTGTGTATCTAGGTTATACTATGTACATATTTATAGAAATCTGTGATTCTATATTTATTTAAAAAAAAAAACACTTAAAATCCATAGGAATGCATGTACATAAATCTGCTCCCAAGATACTATTGTAATTGGTTTTATTTTCAGACTGGGCGATGATGAAGATCTCAGTTGTGTTATGCATCTGCAGTTATATTGCAGTTACCAACAAATCGGCTTTTTCATTCTTCAATAGCAGGGAACAGAGTGGACAACCTTCCTCTTTGATCAGACCAAATAATCATCACTACAGTGGGGTATCATCCATTTTTAAACGTCCCAAGTTTAAGCTCAATAGAGATGATGAACATGGCCACTCTGGAATTTACCACTCGAACAACAAAGTTTTGCATCAAGACGACACCAATAGAATACATAGCATACGTGCCCGTTCAGGGGACGAACCTTTCCGCTCCTCAACTCTATACTCAGGGAAATTTACGATTGATAACGACCCCTTAAGGAGAGGCATCAAAAATGACATCTTTGCAGCTCGCTACTTAAAGGAAGACCGGACTACTAAAACACCCGTAAAGAGACGTAAAAAAACTAAAAAATCAGGCAACGAATCAACTACCTTCTCAGGGAAGGAATTTACGATTGATAACGAGCCCTACAGAAGAGGTATGAGACGTGACGGTTCCTCAACAAAGAAGCTCAATTATTATCTAAAGGAGGACAACCTTGAACCAAAAAGAAAAGATTACATTCCTGGCAAATCCAACCTTTACCATATTTGGTTTGATGAACACCCCGATAAAACCACCAAAGGAAAACGTGGTCGCAAGAAAGGATCGGCATCGCCGAAATTGGCGAGCGGGCCAGGGTTTCCACATATAAAAGTGCCAAGAACAAAAAAATATACTGGACCGACCACGACTGAGAAGTGGACCACCCCCTGGTGGGTCTTCCGTCCTAGCCCCTGTAGACCTGTTCCTGAGGATCCTGGCGATTGAAGTCTCAGAGGAATCATTTAGAACAAGCTACTTTCTTCACAGAAAGCTCTGTTGAGTGATCCTAAAAATTATTCCTCTAAAATGTCCTGTAAGTTTCACCCCTTTTCTGCCAAAAAGGGCCGCCAAGTATTTTTTTCTTCTCGATTTCCAAAAATGCTTAGAAAACCGTTGATCTATATTTTCAAGGTTTCCCTTCTGTATATAAATAAGATTGTAGATTTGTCTGTATATTGCTTATAACAAAAATTTAGTTATCTATCTTTACAGGGTGTTTATAAAGTCTTGATGAACAGGGGTAGGTTTCTCGAGAACCGCTTAGAATGTCAAAGAAGTCCTAGACAATTATTTTCTATCTTAAAAGGATCAATTTTTTCGTATGAAATTGCAACTGACCGCAACTTAAATATCTTAAATGAGAACCACCTATTTGTGATACATCATGTTAAAGGTCTTGAAAAACGAAGTGCAAAATCGAGCTCCATTCAACAACCAGGGCCGGAATTATGGCCTGGTGTTGTGGGTGTGGTGGTCCCATACAAAGGGCGGGTCAACCACTAGTTTTTACTAATTATGCATCAAGGATCCCAAAAAGTTCAGATTAGATTTTTTTTCGTTTGAACGTCTGTATGTATGCACCTAATGTATGTACGCTGATAGACCTATTTTTGTCATGAATGAGAATATCTAGAGTGTTCATCAAGTCATGGGCATGTCCATAGCATGGCATTTGAACGAGCAAAATTAGAAACTTAAAATTCCGTATATGTAGTTACAGGTCAATAGCATGGGCATGTCCATAGCATGGCATTTGAACGAGCAAAATTAGAAACTTAAAATTCCGTATATGTAGTTACAGGTCAATAGTTTTTTTTGTATAGGCTATGTAAAAACTCAGGGACTTTTGCAGGGTGGATCCAAGGGGGGCCAACTTTAAAATCTCCACCTATTTGTGATTCCTTATATCAGTGACCTTAATAAACGTAGAGAGTACTTTAGTACAGGTCTGAGCTCGATCCGACAACCAGGGTCGGAATTATAGCCTATTCAAAATTTTATTTTTCCATGTTATTCCGTTCGTCCCTGAGTCTTGTCTCGAAGAAATGAAAACTGAAAACTAAAAGTGAGAGCAAAATATTAAACGTAGGAAAAGTTTTGCTGGCCTTGAAGTCCGTGTATTTCTTGGGGGACTAAAAAACGTCAATATCTCGGGAACGGTTTGGAATTTCGGGATTTTCCGATTTTTCCCAGTATGTACAAAAATTAGGGAATCCAATGGTGAAAATCGCATCTTCCTAGCTTATCTAGAAGTGGGTTAGAATTAGTATGAGTGAGTGAGTGAGTGAGTGAGTGAGTGAGTGAGTGAGTCAGTCAGTGAGTCAGTTACCAGTTACACAAGGGGCTGTATATATTTAGGATTCAAAATTTTATTTTTCCATGTTATTCCGTCAATAGGGGAAGCACAAAAAATGGGAAATTCATATTGATTAGTGGTTTGTGCTCCAAATAGGTCCCGCTAATGATTCATATTAAAATTCAGACCAAAATTTAATTTAAAACAGGTCCTGATATTTATATCGATCCTGATAGCTTCCGTGGCTGAAAATGGATATTTTGAAATTTAATTTTTGGGTCTGTATTTCAATATGAATCATTAGCGAGACCTATCTGAAGCACAAATCACCGATCATAATTAATTTGGCATTTTTGGTGCTTCCCCTGTTGGCTGAAGAATATCTGAGACTAAAAAATTGAATGGACCATAACTCCAGCCCTGGTAATCGGATCGACCTCAAAATTGTAACAAAGTACGACGTTTTTTAGGGTGTTTGACGAGATAAACCTTAAGTAGGGGGTTCTCATTTAAGATTTATGAGCACACTGTATAATTCAATGTACATACCTTGCTTAACTTATACAGGGTGTATCACAAAGCTATGTCAAGCGGAATAGTACAGGTCAAGGGCTACAAAAAATTCCCCGGACATTTTTTCGAAATCCCCAGAATAACCGAGATATCCGCCATTTTGTGTTTTTTTCGGGTACCCCGACCTTGCTCTAAAGATTTGACCATGGTACAAAAGTGTTAAAGCTAGAAGAAAACTAATTAGATGTAGAGATAGAAGACAATATTACCTCTCTTTTAAGACCAATTTTATTTTTAAAAGCATTTTTATGGCTGTTGCGGTGCGCATTTATTATTATTATTATTATTATTTTTAAATTTGAGTGATATTTGTTACCCCCTGTACCTATCTTTGGTTCAAATTGAACCAGAGGATGGCAAAAATTCCAAAAACTGCTCCATGTTCTAACGTTCAATATTATTTTGTTAGACTTGAAATAAATATCATGAATGGCCATGAAATGGCAGGGTTTTGAATGTAGAAAACCATAGGGAAAAAAGGATCTTCGAAATTGAAAGAAAATCATAAATCAAATTAGGTACCTGTAAGTAAATGAAGCTCTGGAGAACCTGTTTTCGACAGGAATGAATGATAATAATAATGAAAATAAATAAATAATGAAATTTAATAAAAATTATGATAATCAAAAATTCAAATAAAAATAGTAAAAAATAAATAGGTACCTAATAAATTTTTTTTGCAAAATGGCCCATTTTTTGCCAAATATAGGTCACTCTTATGGGAACCCCTATTTTTTATTTAATTTTTGGAATCAGCATAAAATTTTAATTAAAAAAATGTATTCACTCGAAAAAATTTGCTCTGCAAAAATTTGCACAAATCGCGATTTTGTGTGCGTCAGTGACCCCAGATTTGATGAACAACGCAGTTGGTCCTGAGTTAGAGCGAAGAATGCCTTACTGTGTACAAACAGATGGATCTCATTTTGAACAGCTTTTATAAATTTGTTTGTTGTTGTTGATTGTTGTTGAAATAGTTAAGTGAATAATACAAAAACTAAAGAAATAATTAAGAAATTGTTTTTCTTTCTCACAGTGTACAGAATTTTTGTAGAGCAAATTTTTTCGAGTGAATACATTTTTTCAATTAAAATTTTATGCTGATTCCAAAAATTAAATAAAAAATGGGGGTTCCCATAAAAGTGACCTATATTTGGCAAAAATGGGCCGCTTTGCAAAAAAATTGCAAATTTAAAAAATGCCATTTTAATCATCAAAATTTCATCTACATGATGCCGTTTATTTCATTCCTTAATTCCCAGCCGTTTCTGAGATATAAGCGTGGTTCGCAAATCACGAACCACCCTGTATAGTGTGCAAGTCACCCATCCATTTATTGGCCTTTTTCGGCGTAGCTTAACATAGGTGACGCTAAAACCGGTCTTAAATCCTTAAATGATCGACTGAAGTGTTATCTAAAGCTTTCTCGCTTTGAGTTCATAGGTCGTCGCGACAAATTTCGAGATCAGAGCTCATTTGTGTGAGAAAATGTGAAAAAAATCCCCCAAAAACCAGTTTTTTTGGTTTTTTGGCTTTATGGTTTTCTGGACAAAATTTGCACCACCATTTTCGTGTTCCTGGTAAAAAGACCTTTAATTTGATACATAGGTCGACTAGGTTTGGATAAGTCCTTCTATGGGGACAGACAGACTGACTGACTGACAGACAGACAGACCGACACCGAAGCGAATACAATAGTCCGTCCCTTATACCTTTTTTATTACTATTGTAATAATAAAGGAAGGACGGACTAAAAAACCCTGCCATTTCATGGTCATTCAAGATAATTACTTCAAGACCTTCAAGTCTAACAAGCCAGCCTAGTTAGCTTGGTTGGTAGTGCGTCTGCCTTGTAAGCGCTAGACCGCGGGTTCGATTCCCACCCGGGGCGGATTTTATCCTGATGGGATAATGTTCGTTCTCGGAACGGCTGGCTTTCTCCTATCCTATCTTTCTTCTCTCTTCGATTTCGGGATGATAAGACCTTAGCAGTTACAGTTCCCTCTGTCAAACCTCTTCAAAAAAGTCTAACAAATATTGAACGTTAGAACATGGAGCAGTTTTTGGAATTTTTGCCATCCTCTGGTTCAATTTGAACCAAAGATAGGTACAGGGGGTAACAAATATCACTCAAATTTAAATAAATAAATAAATAAAAAATGCGCACCGCAACAGCCACGTTATCTAAAACTTTCTCGCTTTGAGTTCATAGGTCGTCGCGACAAATTTCAAGATCAGAGCTCATTTGTGTGAGAAAATGTGAAAAGTTTTTTGGCTTTATGGTTCTCTGGACAAAATTTGCACCACCATTTTCGTGTTCCTGGTAAAAAGATCTTTAATTTGGTAGGTATATAGGTCGACCAGGTTTGGATAAGTCCTTCTATGGGAACAGACAGAGTGACAGACAGACGGAGATCTTTAATTTGGTAGGTATATAGGTCGACCAGGTTTGGATAAGTCCTTCTATGGGAACAGACAGAGTGACAGACAGACGGCACCGCAGCGAATACAATAGTCCGTCCCTTATACCTTTTCATTACTATTGTAATAATAAAGGAAGGACGGACTAAAAAGGTTTATGGGACGGACTATTGTATTCGCTTCGGTGTCGTCTGTCACTCTGTCTGTCTGTCTGACCTCAAATAATAATAATAATAATAATAATAATAAACTGAATATTAAACAAATTAGGTAGGGTACATAAGTACTGATTTTCTTTAACCACAATCGAATAAACTACGGGCTAAAAAATTCCCGGAGGGACGGGCCCAGCTTGTTATTACTATCGTAATAATAAAGGAAGAACGGACTAAAAAAAAGACAAACAAAGTATTTTTTCTTTCGTTTGAAGTTCGGACAGAAAATTGCTCTAACATCTCAACGTAACGTAGACAAGTCAAAGTGACAGATTCCGTTGTTTTGTTCAAAGAAATAAGGGCCAATGACACCAAAACTTCCAATACAAAAGCAAACAGTCACTTTTGGAGATTGAAGAGGTTTCGCATGGATGATTCTTGGCGACTGTATCAGAAGTTTTGTTTGCCGTTAGATGGAAATGTGATGCGTTGGCACTCATGATCAAAAATGCCTCTTCATTTTCGTTGAACATATTCAACATGGATTGACTGAACGCCATGCGTCTATGGTAAATAAAACTTCCATTTGTCTTCTACTGATTTCAGCAAATAATATGTTCCTAAATGCTTTCGCTACTGAGTTATTCCTCTTTTAATTCCATGCGGTTTTCGCACCGGACTCTGTAGGTACTTTTAATCTTAGGTGCTTTTTATTCATCCTGTTAATAATTATTCCCCGCGCAGATTAATTTCTACATTACGTATACCTAGATACACAACTGGTGGAAAAACGTGCTATTGGTATATTCTATTCTAAAAATTGTGTTACTGAAGTCAAAACGGCGAAGAAATATGCATCTCGAAGGGGTCGAAAATTCAATTTTTATTTGTAGCACTAAAGAATAAATTAAAACAGGCGTGACATTACGGTATAACGCCGAGAAAGCACTTAAGTTAATAAACAGTCTGTAATGTCGTGCAAAAATGACCCAAACGCATGCGCACAAACACATTATTGTCATGATTTTTGTTTGTTTTCGAAATTTTGCTGAACAGCGCTAGTTACAAGATCGCTTTCTTAGGGAAGTTGACGTCATCGGGTATATCGTGAAGTTGGAGTACAACTTTTTCAAGTTTACCGGTATCTTTCAAATCAATTTATCCCTGTAGAATTCGTCTTAAGAAAAGAAAAAATCCTAGCGGCGCGCGGCGTAGCGTTACCAGTGTAATATGTAATATGGGAAGCATTAGTAAAGCAGACACTATGAAGTGCTGTGATAATCACAAAGGTTTCCACAAATAATTTTATTTGAAATTCAATTCCTAGGAAGATTCTGGTATCATTTTTGATGCGATTTAGTTTCCTTATTTTTAATATTATTTTTTCTGTTAAAGATGAGTGTTCCACCGCCGTTTTTATTTTGTAGCAATGAAACAACTGCTACATTAGACGTATGTGGCCTGTGTCGTATCCCGTAGTATACCTCTCATCAGATTGGCGAGAAGAGACACAATACTTCCCATTTAGGTGCTGGGTCAACACGAGAACACCAGAAAGAAACCCGTTGAAATATTTGCAATCGAAAAACGAGTACAAATTTTTGTCGATGGTGGGACTCGAACCCGGGACCTTCTGCATGGCAAGCAAGCGCGTTACCACTGGACCAACCGTGCCCCCACAAGTCATCACAGTCATCAGTCTTACATCTCCTGAACCACAACACCTAGAAATCTGAAATTTGGTAGAAATATTCCTTTTATGGTCTAGGTGTCCAATAAGAAAGGATTTCAACATTTTGAGTTTGGTTTATGTTTTTTGTTTGATAACTATGCAGCTAATAGGGAGCGCGCAGTGCGTCCGTATTTTTTTTTTTATTATTTTCTACAAGTTCGGCCATGCCATTTTTTTTAAAAATAAAATAAAAATAAATAATTGAATAATAATAATTAAAAATAAAAATAGAATTATTTTTACTTTTAAATAATAATAATAATTGAAAAATAAAATGAAAATTATTTTTATTTTGATAAGGAGAACCAACGGTTTTCGAAATATTCGAAAAAACTAAAAAAAGTCACGAAAAATGACACTTAAGCTTACGCCCTTCTAGTTCCGCTAGCCGTAAAGTCTCGCTTTAAGACTTTTGACCCCTTATTCAGGACACCATCCTCGACCTTTTGGGCAAAAAATTAGAACTACGTCATTTTTGTCAGTCAAACCTTAATTTTCGGGCTTCGTTTCCTGGACTAATGGTTTTCTACATTGGTTTTCTGGACAAAATTTGCACCACCATTTTCGTGTTCCTGGTAAAAAGACCTTTAATTTGATATATAGGTCGACCAGGTTTGGATTTAAGTCCTTCTATGGGGACAGACAGACGACACCGAAGCGAATACAATAGTCCGTCCCTTATACCTTTTTTATTACTATTGTAATAATAAAGGAAGGACGGACTAAAAAACCCTGCCATTTCATGGTCATTCAAGATAATTACTTCAAGACCTTCAAGTCTAACAAGCCAGCCTAGTTAGCTTGGACGACACCGAAGCGAATACAATAGTCCGTCCCTTATACCTTTTTTATTACTATTGTAATAATAAAGGAAGGACGGACTAAAAATTATGTAGTCGAAGGAAGAAAAGGGGCAAATAGAAAGTCTTCGAAAGGGGTTCCAAGACTTTTCTAACACTCTGTATAGTATATAGGACTCCAAGATGTCACGTTCTTGACAATATTGGGAAGTTGAGATGACGAAAGTTACTACGTGAGGACATCACGTCACATGACCAGCATTTACTTGACGAGATGGGACGGACTTTCAATAAAACATTCATTCGATAAATCATTCAGTGTTTTTACTTTTTGTTTATATTCTCAAGAGAAAATCCAAGATCAATATAAGGAAAGAACATTTCTGCACCACTACAATGCAATGGTGGAATTTAATCAGAGGGGCTGCTGAATGCTGAAACTCGGGGTATTGAATTATTTTTCCACGTAGATAAATTGGAATCAGAGATCAGACCCTAAAAATTAATCTTTGTTCGTTCAACTCGGTCAAAAGTCCAAACCTCTGAACAATATTCTCTTTCCCGGAAGAACGCCAATTCGGTCCCATGACCTTTTTTTTACTTTCTTTTCTTAAGGTAGTCGACTACCAATTAGTTCCCGGGCTTACTACCAATTGGGTCCCGTATACCTGTAATGACTTGGATGAAATAAGTAAGAGTTTTAATTTTTAACAATATTACAACGTTCGTTTTTCTGTTGTTCACAAGTAGAAGAAATGATTCTGCTTAATCCAACATAATTTTCCGAGATTTTTCAATACCATCACCAAAATTTTCGGTACTTATTCAGAAGCTACGACAGTGAAAAAGAAAGCTCGTTTTTGTGTTCAACCTAACCCTATAATAACACTAATCACTGCTCTAATTGTGAAAACTCCTTTTTGCCTTACACCTAACCCTATAATAACACTGGTCACTGCTCATTTGTGCCAGTTCTTTTGGTAGCGATCACTCTAAAGTTTTAGACTAGGAAGATTCAGCTCTAAGAACATAGTGCTTGTGATGGAAAGAAGAAAAACAATCAGGTACCTATCAATTTAATTGTGGGACCCAATTGGTACTTAGACCCTCTCAAACCCGGACCCAATTGGTAGCAAAAAACAGGTTTTGGGACCGAATGGGTTTCCTCTCTCTTTCCAAACCTATCGCCTCTGTGAGCAGGGCCCTCGAGCATTATTTTCTCCTTCACTCTAGGTCAGACTCCGAAAATTTTGGAGTATTCCCCCCCCCCCCCTTGTAGTTTACTGTTTCTACTTTGTCCCCCTCCTCCCCCTGGACAAAATCCGGGATACGCCCCTGTTGATAATATCATGGAAAGGAAAAAGTCGAGACATCCATTTGTGTCAGGCAAGCTCGACAGGACGTTTCTTGTGAGAGAAATTTATCGTGTGGCCCGGGGGTGGGGAGGGGGGTGAATCCCTAGGGATCTTCCTCAGACACAACCCTCTGGTATTCGACACCGGGTGTAATCAACTAGAGTACACATTACAATCATACTAATGGTCTCAAGCACCAGGTGCACCTCCACTTGTTCTAACAATTCAATTTCGTCTCCTTCCCATTCTTCTTTTCCTCGGGCTGTACCTATCTATCTTTTTTTTTTTTTTTTTTGTCAACTTCTAAAACTTTTCCAACGTGAAAATAACAGTTTCGCAACGGTTTAGTTTTGAGAGGCGCAAGAACCAAAAATGCTGGAATGTATAGGTAGGTACCCTAAACCTTACCTATTAGAAAAATATTTTAATCAGAGGAAGAAATGCGCAACACCAAGTGCTCCCTCTCATGTCACCGTCAGAATTTATTGCAAGCCAACTTTAATATGTTCCTGTTTTGTGCTGTCCCTCCCCCCCCCTCCCCTCTCTCTCTTTCTCTCCTCTCTCTCTCTCCCTCTCTCTCTCTCTCTCTCTCTCTCTCTCTCTCTCTCTCTCTCTCTCTCTCTCTCTCTCTCTCTGAGAAAATAATAATGTTTTCTTTTTCTTTCCTTTTTTTCTGTGTGAAAATTGTGGATGTTTATCAGGGCAGAAAAGTTTGTTCTCTTGCTCTCTCTAACAAGATGTTCATAAAAAAAGGAAGAGAGGGGGGGGGGAGGGGGACAAAATGAAATAAATAATTTGTATAAGGGTGTATACTGTCACAGTGCAGTAGGTACCTAACTATGCATTTGTATACCCTCGTAGATTCCTAGTAGCTTAACCCATCCTTTAGGGCTGTTCGCCCCTACACCCAAGCCTCGGAGTGAGCTTTTTGTGTTTGGAGTTAAGCTGCCTTGATGGAACCTCGAAGCACCCTCACTGGTAGGTATATTTCAACCTCCTCAGTTTCTCTAAAATTCTCCTGCAGCAGCTCTAGAAAGTCCGCACATGCAATCCGGTTTATTCCAGAGAAAAGCTGTGAGTCCATAATTATATTCTTCCATTAAGAGGATACCAAGAGGTGCCATCCAGGGCAGAGGGCTTGGCCCAAGACCTCCGAACCGAAGGGGTCTTGGTCTAGAGGGATTTAGAGTCTTCTCCGGGGGGCCTTGATGGAACCTAGAAGTAACCTCACTGGTATATTTCAACCTCTTCAGTTTCTCTAAACTTCACCTGCAGCAGCTCTAGAAAGTCCGCACATATACAATCAGGTTTATTCCAGAGAAAAGCTGTGCCACCTAGGCCAGAGAGATCGCTCAGGTGTCTAATGAGGGATATTCAGGTACATAATTATGTCGTACCCTACTTCCTGAGACGGACTTGACCATAGTCCCATTCAGGTACCCTCAAAAGAGCCACTGTTTTATTGTCTGTGGCTTGACAGAGCTGGTTTTGTCTCAGTTTTACGTCCTCCAGCGAGACGCTTTGTATACCCTAGTTCCTATAAACCTACCAGACAGACATAAATAGCTACCTCCTACGTGCAACCCACTCGGCTAAGGCCTGCCACTCACTATCAGGTTTAGTTACCATTTTCCTGTGCCATCCTGTATGCACACAAAAGGAAACTACATTGAATACATTGATATGGTGTATTGTACGGCAAGTAATGGAAAAATCTAAGTAGGGAGCGATTACAAACGAATCAACAATACAAAAGCGCCAAGTCTCACGATGATAAGGAAAGCAATGAAAATGTTGTGCATTATAAAACTGGTGTTACAAAATGTTATCTAGTATCTATATAAATAAAGTTGTAGATTTGTCTGACATTGCTTAGAATCGTGAAATTTTTAGTTATTCTTACTCCTTATGCATCCACGATTCCAAAAATCACATTAGAAAAATTTCTGTCTGTCTATATGTATGTGTATGTATGTCTGTCTGTTACGCTAAATAGACGAGTATGTATATAATTGTATATGAATCTCGTATATTACTCCGAACTTGTACCATGTCGTATGCAAGTAATACTATGCCGCCTTCCACGCTGTCGGTGTAACTCGGCATTTGCTAAATGAAAATCAATACCTAGATTACCTAGACGAATTTCACTCTTAGGAGTGTCTTTTACTGTCTAGACACTGGAGTCTGTGTATAATTCTTACTCGCACTCCTATAGTTCCTTTGTAATATCTACGCAATACTTCTTTGATATTGGGATTGAGTGGAACACATCATATGCCTTGAGGCACACTCGGTTTGTGAAGAGTCTAGGTTTACCTTCCCCTTTGGATCAATTTAATTTGGAGAAACCATTTACTTCTACTTTACTTTTCATGTTCATGAGAGCGAGCGTTACTGGCCTTAGGTAAAACCTGAACCTAATGTCTTGGCAAGCTATGGATTCCGTTAGAGCTGGGGGGCTTGCAGACTATTTCAGCTATTATTTATAACATGAATACCTACTCTGAGAGTGTTAGAGTTATCTGTATTTCAAGAAAACTCTGTTAAAACTGTAAAAAAAAAGTGTTCCGCAAGGACAATCTGGAAACTAAAGAGGCAAGGATAAGGATAGTAAAGAAGACGATTGAAGGGGCGTTACCAAACTGTTCTCAGGAAGAAGTGTCAGGAAGAAAATAAATTCAGACTTAATTAGCGCTAGCAAAAAACAGATATAATAAGAATTAAGGAAGGGTAACAAAGCAGTAAATCTCAGCATTAAATATACCATTTGAACTCACTTAGACTTTCCATTATATGAGCTCTTATTATTATTTTCATGTAGGTACCAAATAATTGCGTTGGCAAAATGCCCGACTTTCACATTATAGCGAGGAGAGGAAGGAAAAAGCTTATTCGACATTTTTTCTTTAATTTTATAATTTCTACAAAAATGCCGAAACGCATTGAGCGAAATAGGTGTTGTGTGTGTGTGTGTGTGTGTGTGTGTGTGTGTGTGTGTGTGTGTGTGTGTGTGTGTGTGTGTGTGTGTGTGTGATTGGTGTGGTGTGTGTGTGGTGGGATGGGTGTGGTGTGTGGGGGTGTGGTGGGTGTGTATGGTGGTGTGTGTGGGGGGGATGGGGGGGTGGGGGGGGTGG
>NW_007377475.1:57481-79220 GCF_000475195.1 Diaphorina citri | reverse complement strand
TGGGTGGTGGGTGTGTGTGGTGGATGGGTGTGTATGGTGGTATGTGTGTGGTGGATGGGTGTGTGGGTGTGTGTGTGGTGGGTGTATGATGGGTGTGGTGTGTGTGTGTGGTGGGATGTGTGTGATGGGTGTGGTGTGTGTGTGGGGGTGTGTTTGTGTGTGTGGTGGTCCCGTACAAAGGACGGGTCAACCACTAGTACAAAATATACCGAAGGATTATCTATCATACCTACTCTAGCATACCAGACTAGACTTCTATAGAGTATTGTGAGGAGAGACTTGGGTATCAAAGTACGTATGCACCTAAAGTTAGGTACCTATGTGTATGTATATTTGTTAGGTATGTGTAGGTATATTTGTAACTTCTTTGAGAATGAGACACATAAAGAGGCCTTTTTAATGTTTGGTGTATGTATTGTACATTAATTTATCAACTATTTTGACATCAGGCGGTTCTTGAAATGGCCTACCAAACCCAATTTTGTTAATGTGTTCCTCTGTAGTAGCTGCGTTTATTGTAAAAAGTCACCAACATTGCCTCGATTTCATCAAGAAGTTCCAAAAGAAATCTTCCAGTGCTAAAACACAATCCTCCGGTATTCACACAGACAACACAGTATTTCCCCCCTAACATAGCCTCTGTATAGCTCCGAGCAAGACTAGGAAGATTACCCACTACCCAAGGATCCATGCTCTCAATACTCGGTATCTGAAAAGGTATAAATTGTTTTCTACAAATTCACCACCTCCACACTTACCTACACAATGCTACACTTGCAATTCTAGACGCTATAAATAACAAGCCTGGTGGGCGCAGTGAGGTAAAGGTGTAAATAAGATAAAACGAAACCCCCTTAATGGTTTCAGACAAGCCATAAAAATTCCTGTAGATTAGACTTTAAAAAGATCATAAAGTTTCCATAAAAAGTTCGTTGAAAAATGGCGGAAAGGGTGGAGGAGAATGTAAAGGAAACACGAGTGGTGGCGAAAATGTGTGAGGGAAAAAGTGGAGAGGGAACGGAAGGAAGAGAGAAAAAGGGATTAATATTCTAGGATTGCTCGTGTTCACAGGATGTGGATTGTGAAAGGGATAACAGAGATAAGGGAAAGGGAGAGAGAGATCAGGAAGTGTTTCCCTTGTGGTGTAAATTTCTTCCCTAGACTTGAAAACGTGTTAACAAGTTTTAGATTAAACTCATCCTAAACACACTATAATATTCTGCTCTTACCTCTCCTCTTTCTCGTCCTCCTCTTCTTCTTCCTTACTATGATTCATTATTGAGAGCAAATTGATTTATCTTGGCAACTTTTCCCTACCTCATTATCTGACGATTTTTAGACGGATAGATTTGGTGAGTAAGTTTGAGAAGGTCAGGTTTTGGGGCACTGAGGAAACTTACTTGAGTCGGTCTTCTCAGATTAGTAGGCAACATTTCTCTACTTATCTGTCTGCCGTTCATCATTCCATATGGCTGTAAAGTGTAAGTATAGTGTTGCTAACGAAGTCCTTGATGTGTCCACATTATAGTTGACGAGTTAGTGTCCTCTTTTCTGTCCTTCTTTAATTTTCCTTCTTATATCATTAAACATTATGTACCTTTTCCTGAGCTTAGGCTACAGATGGTAATTATACATTGTCCTAGCCATGAATATTCCAAAGAATAAAAAACAGCTCAACATAGACCTGCAATTATAAAAGTTGGGTAGAATAAAGTTGAACACTATTAATTTGAAAAGCCCCTGGATTTCTCCTACTCGAGCAGTGTAGCTTATTAAGTGCCTCCCCCAGCACTCTATGTGATTTCAGTTTTTAATTGCCTCCAACCTCCAAGAACAAAAGTTCGTCTCAAAGCACATGTTCTAATTCCCAGTGGGAAACCCTGGATTTCTCCTACTCGAGCAGTGTAGCTTATTAAGTGCCTCCCCCAGCACTCTATGTGATTTCAGTTTTTAATTGCCTCCAACCTTCAAGAACAAAAGTTCGTCTCAAAGCACATGTTCTAATTCCCAGTGGGAAAATCGAAAGATATACCTCAGCATAATTTGCCTCCACCTGCCGCACGCTCTGACCTACCTTTGATTTTAGGAATTCATACAATGCTGAAGAAGCAAGAACATTTGAGAGAAACATTTCGAGCTTGTAGGGAAAAGGGGTTTAGAAGGGTTCCATAATGTTCTAAAGCAGCAATTAAACATAATGAATGTGGAAGAAGTTTTAAATAATGGTGATGCGGAGTTTTCACAACGAGCCCCGAGGCTATCGTTTTATTATTCGTTTTCTTCGTGCTCGTTGCTACCCCTTGCCTCAATATTCTGCAGACCTGCTCATCCCTCAGAACTTCTATTTCCTCAAACTTACCCTTCTCTCAATCCTATTCCAATCTCAGAGCTTTATATTCATCTCTTCCTTTTCTCTCGGACCTAGATTTCGTCTGAGACCTATTCTTCCATAACTATATTTATGAAGGGTTGAAGGGTATAGGTACATTTTCGTCAGAGTAGAGTAATTTTTAAATTACCCTCCATAATAGAGGATACCTAGTAATCCTAGTATTAGGTAATTAGGTATGTAGAAAAGTTGTTCCTGTTCTAGTTTCATTATTCACCGAATATTTGCCTGAAGAAACAATAAGAAAAGAAGATACCATAGTACGAGACTCATTCCGTAGTAAAGTACCAGACTCTACAAATCACATATTTTCACTTTTACATGGTGATGGACTGTCTATAATTAATGACGTAAAATTGGGTTATTGGGTACAAATATTACGTGATTGAACAAAATTAATTGGCAGTTAATTAACGGCTTTCAGCGAAGTTGTCTGGTCTACAATCTCATGGTTTGTTAACCTCGGAGCAAATTCCCAGACGCCCGAACATCAGTCTCTGAGCATGGTCAGAGGTTACCCAAAATATATTTGATTGTTTAAAGCCCGTTCCCGTTTTGTCTTTCTGGAAGAAGAAAAAAATGGTGTCGTGTGTGGTGAGAACACTCTCATTTAAAGTGCATTCATTGCCTACAGGACGTTCGAGAAAAAAAAAAATCGGATGAAACTCACGATAAGTGTGAGAACGGGCCTTAAGGGTATTAAGGGTTAAGGGTAAACAAGGGCTTAAGCGGATAAGTTACACTTCCTTTTAATTGATATTAAGCATTGTGTCCAAAATAAGTATTAAAGGTCTATAAATTGGTTTATTGGAAACAATAACCTGCTAGCCAAGAGCAGCCAAAAGATTGACCGACGGAACACGGAGCCCCCTCAGTTACCTAACCTCTCCGTTTCATACACAAAAAGCCGACTCTGGGGCATATTAGGTGTCGGGGCTATTGCCCTAAGGCCTAAGGGGTGGGTTAAGCTTATACGAATCTAGAACTCCTCCGTTTAGGAACCACTGTTGTCTGACATAATGAAATATGATCTACCACCACCGCACACATACCATAACATGTCACCTTTACCCATCCTATGTGTCATCACCAGCCTCTGACGTTAATTAACAGCCATTCATTCGCTCCTTTGTTTGAAAACTTGCTATAGCGACGGTAAACATTTTCCAGAGAATTTCAGTCTCACGAGCTTAGAGCTTGTCTGGAGCGCGTCCTTATGTGATTGAGTGAATATTGTTATGTATGTCAGTTGTTTGAAGCAGTTTTTAGACTTTTTAGTGCCTTTCCAGTACCTTGCCTACCTAGGGTATAAAGCAGCGCTTACACAGCTTACACTATGGTCGATACAATGAATTTCTGTACATTCTGTACCGGACAAAACTGTGCTATCTGATCAAGAAAGTCATAACATGTGTACCAGGTGTGAGATGTCATCCACCCTAAGTAGGTACCCAAGGAAGTAAAGGAGCCGTTGAAAGTTGCATTTTAAAGCTTCCGCTCAGAGAAATTTTTGTCAGAAATTGAAGAGACCCAAGATGTAACCAGACACTGAAAACAACATAGAACATAACATTTTACATAACATAATAACATAACATTGTACATAAGTAACATAAGCCTGATAAATGACATCCAGGCGAGGTTTCGCGCTCCACCAACTGTCATAATCAACCATAAAACCGTAATTAATTGTTGTCGTTGTAAGCGTAATTATAATTAAAAATATTCTCCCCGAGCACTTGAGTAATCCAGTGTCATTAATTATGAACTTTCAGGAGAGAATTTCCAGAAAATGCTGCTTGCTCCTCTCGTGTTGTGAGCACTGAACTGAAACCATCTGCATTATTTTACCTCCCCCCTGACCCCTCCCCCCCTACCTTACCCACCACCCCTGATAATCCTGAGGTTTTGTTTACATAATTTTTTTTCGGTCTTTTGTTTACGAGGATGGTACAAGATATTATGAACTTTTTTCATGTTGTATTTTTAATAGAATTTAGAGACAAGACCATTAGCAGATTTTGAACTCTGTTTGTCTAGCGGTATTCTGGTTGGATACTCTGCTATCCCTGCGGGGGGAGGTGGTCTGATAAATTGTCTGTAATTGTGTGAAATGGGACCGCATTTTTTTTTTTTTTTTTTTTTTTTTTTTTTTTTGCCTTTGTTTTTCTTTTCCCACAGATATCCAAATGACTGGAAAAGTCACTGACATAGCAACCACAAGGTGTTTTTCTTTCTTTAACATTGTAAGAAAAACAAAATCTGGTGTGAACATCACACGACTTTCCTTATCCTATTGAATGATGCTTATTTTGAGTGTTCTTGTTCTTATACCCTAACTTTTACAATATCTCTAACCGTTTAGTCGGTACAGCTGAAAACCACCAAAAAATGGTCGATAACCGCCAAAAAGCGGTCAGAATGCCGCCAACCGTAGCTTCTATCTCAAGTTTCGTGTCGCATCCTTGTCACATATTACAGCTGGGATCCAAATTTCAAGTCTCTAGCTCTTACCGTTCTCGAGATAATTTGTTTACAGACAGACAGAAGGAAAGTAAAAAAATCATTGTGTAAGCAGAATCTATCTGATAAAGTACTAAAGCTGACTTTATCTCTCTCCTTCTTCTTCCTTCCAAATAAAAGAAACATCTGACATTTCCAATCTTCTAAGGGTGTAAAAAAATGTCTCTTACATTATTAAGGACGTATAAAATATGTCCTCTGTGTCGGTTGTTTTATTACCTTGACATGAATACCAGCAGTAACGAGACGTTTTCTTCCCCGTGCTCCGGATTGGAACAAAAATTTTGTGGTTGCAATTTTACGACACTCTTCCCGGGTGAATTCGAAGGGAGAAAAAAATTGAAAATAAATTTTGTATTCGAAAAATCTGAAAACACAAAATAGTAATCCCACGGGACGTTAACGGTAGGGGGAAAACAAAATAAGACAGGGCCGGTGCTAGAGGTAGTGAATATAGGGAGCACTGGATTATTATTATTATTATTACCTATTATTATTATTTTTATTATTATTAGCATCATTATTATTAATATTTTACGCTATAGGTATTTGGACAGGCATGGTTGGGGAGATTTTCAATCTACCTACATACCTATGTACATACCGCATACGGAACCTAACATCAGGTACCCTAGTTTGAACTTATTTATTTATTTTTTTAATCAGTCTAGTTAGCTTGGAGGGTAGCGCACCTGCCTTGTAAGCTCCAGGTCGCGCGTTCAATTCCCGCTCGGGGCGAATTTTACCCATTCTAAACCGAGAAGGTTCATCTTCGGAATAGCTGATTTTCTTCTAGTCTGTCCTTCTCGGAACAATAAGACCTCCGTTCTTACTAGCTAACAGCTAACTCTATCCTTTGAAAAAAGCTCAACGTCACTGTTTGGACACACAGTACTGTGTCTTGTAAGCTCTAGGCCGCGGGTTCGATTCCCGCCCAGGGCGGATTTTATCCTTAACGGATAATGTTCGTTCTCGGAAACGGCTGGCTTTCTCCTATCCTGTCTTCCTTCTCTCTTCGCTTTCGGGACTATAAGACCCTGGCAGTTACAGATCCCTCTCTCAAAACTCTTCAAAATAATAATAATAATTTTTTTTTTTTAATCGAGAACGAACATTATCCCATCAGGATAAAATCCGCCCCGGGCGGGAATCGAACCCGCGGCCTAGCGCTTACAAGGCAGACGCGCTCCAACTAAGCTAACTAGGCTGGCTCTGAATCTTTTTCTTCGCATTTTCCCGTGTATAGTCGGGGTCGGCATTTTTCGTCAGCCTCTCAATCAGCCCTATCTAGGGTGATTGCTTTGGGCTGACATTTGGTTATGGCTACAAATTTTACAAGTACCCTGCATTTTCTTACCTTCGTTCTCACAAGGCTGGGACAATAGCAAGAGTGGATCATCATCAGGGCCGTACTTGTCCACCGTAGGTTCTCACTGCACGCCTATATTGGGTCCCATTTTCGGGTTGATTAAAATGCAACACCCTGTATATAAATGAATCGTTTTTCTTCGTCAGATACACATACGGGACCTCGTCCCCCGTATCCAAACGTCTACCCCTCACCGAGCTCATCCTGGCGGAAGGTCCGTGTACTACATGGATCGTGGGCAATAAGCTTATCTCCATCACCACTAGCGCTTGCTCTCAGAAACCACAGCGCGAACATGGCGTATGTGATCGGTGTTATCGTATATGTTGGCCTACGTCAGGTAAGACAACTTTCATCCACAACACCCGACAACAAAATTTCGGTCAGAAAATTTCCTCCCTGCCCGGGATTCGAACCCAGTACCTCCAGGTTGAAAGTCAGTGCTCTTGACCACTCAGCCACAGAGGTGGGCATTGTGAGAATCTGAGACCACATAATAGAGCCTTATAGGTTAACTTGGATTAAGTACTGGTTTTCCTTAAATCCGCCCCGGGCGGGAATCGAACCCGCGGCCTAGCGCTTACAAGGCAGACGCACTACCAACTAAGCTAACTAGGCTGGCACAAGCGCATTTTTACCGCACAAACCGTAGACTACTACTAAGTCGACTTCTCAAACGATGTTCAGTATGAAAGTCCTCCACTGGGATGAAACATAACTTTTGCGAAGTATACGAAATGCAAACTACGAAGTTCTGCAACTCAGGCCTGTCCTGGGTCACCCATAATATCACACCCTGTTCCGTCAGTCAGCCATGGAATATTCTCATTCATACATGGAAACTAATTTTCCTAAATGAAAGGACAGCAGTGGAGAGTTTTTACCAGCGGGGGCGGGGGTACACAGCAAACTTTTGTACAAGTCTCTAGAGAGTTTGATGAATAACAGAGCACCGAATCGAATTTCAATGGAAAGTAATAGAATTATTGAAATTTCTAATGAACTTCGTTTTCTTTCTTTCAGTTTCATCAATGTTACCTATCTGATTTTGTATGTATCGGGGGCCAAATCAGAACTTAAACTCAACGGAATAATTTTTCTTTTTCTTCTACGACTTCTAGATACCGAGATAAATCGATTTAAAAAATACCGGTAAATCGTAAAGTTTGACGTTACGGCATACGCTCCCGTAGGCAATGACGTCATAATTCATGACTCCCGCTTCGTTTGTTTGAGCGCAAGCGTTTCTGCGCAGTTTGACGTGAAATCTGACGTCACATCTCTTTGAACTTTTTCATTAGAACGGCAATTAAAAATTGAATTTTCGACCTTCTAAAGTTATTTTTTCGGAGTTTCGACCTCAGATTTGGATTTTTCACTACGTTTTACGTAGGAATTGACCATTTATTAGTAATTTTTACCCATTTGCAACTCCTCCATTACTGCTATGGTCCTTAGTGACGAGTAAAATAATTATAAAATTGTTATAATTTTCTTCCTCTCCCATTCAGCCGACAGGTCAAGAATCCCGAGCCCCCCCTAGTGACTTCCAACATGGAGAATAACAAGCCGACCAAATACATGATGAACAAGCACGAGGATGTGGTGGTGGAAATGTTGCAAGGTTTGACCCAAGCCCATAGCCACCTCACGTTGTACGCAGAACAGAAGGTGGTGCTAGGACAACCGTTGGAACAGACGAGGGTAAACCTACTTTCTGGAGGAGGATCAGGCCATGAACCATTCGCAGCTGGTTATGTTGGAGAGGGTATGCTAAGCGGCGCTGTGGCAGGAAATATCTTTACATCACCTCCTGCTGCCAGTGTAGAAGCCGCCCTATCCTGTCTTCCTTCTCTCTTCGATTTCGGGACGATAAGACCATAGCAGTTACAGTTCCCTCTGTCAAACCTCTTAAAAAAAATGATGCCTATGCTGCCACATTGTTATATTGAACATTCCAGGTGTGCGCGAGCTGATAGGAAACAAGACCTACATTTCCTCCCCACTGACCATGCTTCATCATCTACAGCACTGGGCTCAGTCCCACATGGGAGGAACATCCGGTGCCCTCTACAGTTTGTTCTTCCTATCAGCTGCCTCCTATGTACAAGACCAGGGCAAAGTGGATTGGGTCCGCATGTTTATAGCGGGGGTGAATGGCATACTCAACTATAGTACAGCTAGACAAGGGGATCGTACCATGCTAGATGTACTGATTGAGTGTAAGAACACTCTAGAGCAGCTTGATACCGAGGTTATATTATCACGCCAAACATTGGATCAAATTGAGGACAATGTTACGAGAGCATGCGAGTCTACCAAGTACATGATACCAAGGTAAGAATTAACACTAAGTAGGTAAGTATACCACAGCCAGTATACTCCATTGATATCGCCTGAAATCGTACATACTAAACTTTTTCATTCCACATAAAAAAAAGTCTATACCTTATCTACTTCTTTATGCCCGCTTGGCGTGAAGCTTATCCTAAACAGACTCTCCTATCCTGTCCTCAGGATAAGCGTTCTCGGAACGGCTGGCTCTCCGGGGTATACCTAAAAAACTGATTACACAAAATTCAACTGATTGGCCATAAAGAGTACGAAAATGAGCTGACTGACCACGGCAATATGCAAAACGGCGGTTCACATCGTTTGGCGAAAGAAAATTCGGAAAAGTCGTACCATTTTCCAGTAGTACAGGAAAAACCACTTTCGGGATCATAAAACTCAACTGATTGGCAATAATTAAGGAGCACGATTCCTGTAGCGACTACTGGAAAATGGTACGACTTTTCCGAAATTTTCTTTCGCCAAACGATGTAAACCGCCGTTTTGCATATTGCCTTATGGTCAGTCAGCTAATTTTCGCACTCTTTATGTTAAACCTATAATTAGCTCGGAAAGTAGCACGTCCGCCTTGTAAGTGCTAGGCCGCAGGTTTATGCCCGCTTGGCGTGAAGCTTATCCTAAACAGACTCTCCTATCCTGTCCTCAGGATAAGCGTTCTCGGAACGGCTGGCTCTCCGTCGTATACCTAAAAGGGGGGATTGTAAAGAGTTTTTTTTTTTTTTTTTTTTTTTTTTTTTGATCTGAACCTAATGAAACCAGATTAATTGCGAAAAAAAAAAAAAGAAAAAAAAACGAGTTTTGAAAATCCGAATTAAGTGAAAGGGATTTGAAAATCCATCGAATCCGCCAGATTCACCGGAATCAATGGGTTCAGAAAAAAAAAATCTATCCCATTTGTGTTGAACATGTTTGCTCTCGATTTCATCGAAATTTGACAAACCGTTCCAGAGTTATGGGTTATGGCAAATACAAGCAAACAAAGTAAAACAAAAATAGACGTGTTAAGTAGGTACGTAGTAACTTAAAACACTTGAAATTTCATATCTACGTTTAATAATACCTATCTACTCATTAAGTAATAATTCCTAATCAGTTTGACGGAGTCAATATGTAAATAGGTACTTATGGTAGGGTAGGGTGGGGCAAAGGTACGCAGTGGGGTAAAAAGGTACGCAGGCACATTTTGAGAAAACGGTGATAGATATCAACTTGAAACCTTTACAGAAATTTGGCTCTTTTTGTTTACACATGCACAATGCAGTTTAGTGATGCTCTGGCAAGAGAAAGGGGGTCATATTGAGGAAGGATTGTTTTATCATCTTTTGATCTAATTTTAGAAAATTTTCAAACAATTTTTTTCAAATTAAATTTAAATGCTTTCTTAATTAAACCAATAGCAGCATGTAGTAAAAATTGCGCTTATAATTTCAAGATTATTACTGCAACTCAAATGTAAGTGGATCATATTTAATTTCATCGCAGCATGTAGTAAAAATTGCGCTTATAATTTCAAGATTATTACTGCAACTCAAATGTAAGTGGATCATATTTAATTTCATCATTTAACACTTTGAGTGCCAAGCCATATTTTGAAGAATTTACCCAGGGGCCCAACGGCGCACTTATTTGTGCGACATGCACTTTTTGTAAAATCTCGTCGCACGTATGTGTGCGACGATGCACTTTTTTTTAAAATCGGTTCTAATTTTAGACTGATTCCCTATTTTTATTGCATGTCGCACACATGGTGTGCGACATTTTTAACGTCAACTTTTTCTATAACTCTGATATTCAAAATTCTCAGACAACTCGTCAGACATTCAAAAGTCTTAGATTTTTTCATTTTTTATTTCATTTTTTTATTATAGGTAATTTTTCATGGTAAAGAGATTTTTTTTTCTCCCAACTCCCAAAACATGTAAAATTTGAAGTTATTTTTAGTTATTTCCCCCTATTATCATTTTTCAACACATATTTTGTCAGTTTTTTCAATAAAATATCATGTCCATCAGTCCATCTTTGCTTATTTTCAACAAAAAATCGACATTTTTCTTCTTTTCCTCATTAAAAATCCATTTTTCAAGATATTTTAGACTTCTTTTTTGCAAAATGATCCTCAGGGGCCACGCTTTCAGATGGGCATTTAAAATACACAGTAAAGAGGCACGTATGAGTGGTACAGTGATTTAAAGTAGGCTCCAAGGGTGTCTCACTTATAAGTGCGGCATGTAAAAAAAATTAGGATCACTGTCGCACTCATACGTGCGACGTGGCACTCAAAGTGTTAAATAAAATATCTAAAATCGAGGCAAAAGTACGCATTGTTTTTTAATGCGTTTTCCCATATGAAACTAGTATAGCTCCGCTATACTGTAGTAATAGAAAGTAAAAATTAAAATGGTTTTATGTGCCATTTTCTGTTTTGATTTGATTTTTCGAGTTATTTTTACCACAAAATTGTTTCATTGTGCTTCAAAATCTTAAAAATCTTCGTTTTTTGCGTCATTTTCCACTTGAAGGTTTTCTCCATTTAATAATACATATGTGGGATAGAGGTACGCACTTGACTTTTTTTCCTTTTTGATCAATATTTCAGTTTTGAACAATTTTTTTCAGGTTATGAAATAGGTAACTAATACAAAACTTATTACCTTTATATGATACAATGGATACACGTTCGAAATGGATACACGTTCGAACGTGTATCCATTGTATCATATAAAGGTAATAAGTTTTGTAGTTACCTATTTAATAACAATTTTTTTCAGTCGAATCAAATATCATTTTGAAGAAAACAAAATTATCTTTAAGATGGTTTTGGTTTTAAGTTCGTAAGTCAAACGAGAAAAAATACAATAATCACAGAAAAAAAGTGCGAACCTTTGCCCCACGCTACCCTATGTGTTGATTAGACATTATCAGTAGAGTGATATGATAACACAGATTGCTTTAAGGCAAAAATCACACCTTTTGTAAATACATAGTTTACTCAGACAACATATTCTATTAAGTACCTTAGTGCCTAGGTACCTACCTTACTGATAAATACTTTTAGAGGTGCTTGGGCTTGAATTTCAGATAAAAGAAAATAATAATAACAATAATAAAATGTAATTATGCATTTAAATAAAATTAATATTTAATATTGTATGTAAATAGTTAGATACCTATACCTAGATCTACATACCTACAGCCTATTTTTTTTTGAAAATTTTTATACCCATTACCAAAATTTACATCCCCACCCCCTTTTTTTTTTTTTTTTTTTTTTTTTTTTTTTTTTTTTTTGAAGAGGTTCAACAGAGCGAATTGAACTGCTACGGTCTCATAGTCCCGAAATCGAAGAGAGGAGGAAGACAGGATAGGAGAAAGCCAGCCGTTCCGACAACGAACATTATCCCATCAAGATAAAATCCACCCCGGGCAGGAATCGAACCCGCGGCCTAGCGCTCAAAAGGCAAACGCGCTACCAACCAAGCTAACTAGGCTGGCCACATACATATTTTATGAATAATATAATTAATTAAGTTTTGGCACATTATGTACAGAGCGTTTTTACAGTACCAAGGTATCTATAGGAGGGGTAGGTATTCGGTGGCAATATTACTTACCTATCCATCTATCCAACCTCATTGGTGGTACCTAGTGGTTAGCACAGCGGACTCTGGATGTGGAGGTTGGTGGTTCGAGTCCAAGTCAAGTCATAAAATTTAGCGTAGGTTATTAAGCGGGGAATGACATTTGTGACAAGCATTTATGGCTAACAATTTTTTTTTCTCTCGTTTTTCCTCCTAATGAAAATAAAGTGCCTAGGTAGCTGATAGCTATTAGGTACTTTATAGTTTTACGTTAAACCGAGAGAAGGAAGACAGGATAGGAGAAAGCCAGCCGTTCCGAGAACGAACATTATCCTATCAGGATAAAATCCGCCCCGGGCGGGAATCAAACCCGCGGCCTAGCGCTTACAAGGCAGACGCCCTACCAACTAAGCTAACTAGGTTGGCCATACTAAACTTTGTTTTTCATTCCACAAAAAAAAGTCTATACTTATCTACTTTGTATCCAGTTTTGATGTCGATCCACTTAGACATAAATCTTTAAGTTATTTCAAGATTCACTTTCAGCCAGCCTAGTTCGCTTGGAGGGTCGCGTGTCTACCTTGTAAGCGCTAGGTCGCGGGTTCGATTCCCGCCCGGGGCGGATTTTAATCTTAACAGATAAAGTTCGTTCTCGGAACGGCTGGCTTTCTTCTATCCTGTCTTCCTTCTCTCTTCGCTGTAGGGGCGATAAGACTTTACCAGTTACAGGTCTCTCTATCACACCTCTTGGAAAAAGATGACATTGGGCAAACATGTTAAACACCTCAAGGATATTTGCTTTTCAAATGTTCTGTTCGAGTCTGTAGGAACCCCCTCGCATGCTGTTATCTGAGTGAGGTCTACAGTTCTATGATTTGTATGTTACAGGGCGGGTAGAGGTCTACAGTTTTATGATTTGTAAGTTACAGGGCGGGTAGAGGTCTACAGTTCTATGATTTGTATGTTACAGGGCGGGTAGAGGTCTACAGTTCTATGATTTGTATGTTACAGGGCGGGTAGAGGTCTACAGTTCTATGATTTGTATGTTACAGGGCGGGTAGAGGTCTACAGTTTTATGATTTGTATGTTACAGGGCGGGTAGAGGTTGCATATTGCCTTATGCTCAGTCAGCTAATTTTCGCACTCCTTATGGCCAATCAGTTGAATTTTGTGTAATCAGTTTTTTAGGTATACCCGGCTCTCCGTTGTTACACTTCCTTTTATTTATCCTCGGATTATTTTGTTCTAGATCGCCGGAGCTATGGCAGTGAATGGGAAAACATTACAGGAGATAGCATCGGAATCCAAAACAGTAGCCAATAGTGTGTCTACTCTGGGCGTATGTTTAGAAGCATGTAGTATTCCAGGCAGCAAACCGATGTTTACTTTGGCTCATGATCAAATGGATTTGGGTCTAGGAATTCATGGGGAAGCAGGAATCTGTCGAAGAAAGGTGGGTTGTGTACCACCTCTAGACTCTAGACAGTCTAGACTCTAGAGTCCTTCCTTAAAGTTATGTTGAGGATTTTTGTGTGACCAACATTTGCATAGGTATGTTAGCTTAGTTAGCTTGGTAGGTAAAGCATACTAGAACGTCTAGGAACGCAACCTTACTTCTTAACTTCAGTGACCTATAGGGAACAAATCCAGTCCTGCATCAACGTGCTATGGTCGGCGCTGGGCATACAGAAGGTTTATTTACCTACATCCCATATCATGACCTAACGTTTCAGATGACTACAGCTGATCAAATTGTTGGAGTTTTGTTGGATAAGATCGGAATGTCACTAAAACTTCAATCTGGCTGCACGGTTTGTGTCCTGGTCAACAATTTGGGAACTTTGACTCAACTGGAAATGGGGATTGTGCTTGGGGAAATACACGAGTACTTTAGTAAGTGAGACACGTCTCTTGGGTTCCATTGGATTTTGATGAAAGTTGGCATGTAAAGCTGTGTCCACACGTAATCGACGCCCGTACAATACCTCGACAACATAAATTCACCTCGTCTACTATACGTGGACACAGCTTAGCACATCACTTGAACGAAATCTTATATTATAAAATCAAGATCCATTCACTCATTCACATTATTTCACATTTTATACAATAACCTCAATGGTGTAGTGGTTAGACTTCGGCAGGGATCGAACGCGCGCCCTCCTGTCTACCAGACAAGTGTCATAACCACCAAGCAAGACAGGATGTGATATCAGCAGAAATTTGAAGAGGCTTTTAGCTACACAACAAACAATTATTCATGATTTAGATGCAAAACTTGGGGAGATATGGTATACGTAATTGTCTACTGAAACAATAACTGTACCTAATGAAAAAATTCTACACCAATATGTACCGTTTCTTCATTGTAGGTATATTATAAAAATAGATTTATTTTATATAAACAGAGTAGGTAGAAAGGGAATTAACAATAGAAAGAAACATGCTTGAAGAAGAGCAGATTTCAAAAGAAAGATAAAAGTACAAGAAATAGATATTATGAAATATAGGTACCTATTTATAGAAGCACGGAAAGGGTATAAATTTATAATATTAGTTATTAAAATAAAATTTATGCAACATATCTTACCTATCACAGTACCTACTTAACAATTAGAATAAGAATTTCTCATCAGCTAAAAGGGATTATAGGGTGGTTCAACCAACTGGAATGCCCTGGGATAAGCTTTTGGATTATATACCGAGGAACAACCTAAGGGTGTATCCACACATAGTCGACGGTCGGTCGACTATGTGTGGACACACCTTAATAATTTATCATGATAGTAGTATAATCAATATATTCTACATATCCAAACAATTCAAAAAAATGTAAAGTATAGTTGTGATAATTTAGTTTTTCCTGATTTTCGTCAAACATGTTGGAAAGTGTGCTACTGCGAACGTCAATAGGTACTGTCAAGAGCATTCGAACCAATTTCATTTTACAAGAGCCACAGAGGAGTTTGAAGAAAAAAAGATATGAGACGAAAGTTTTTTAATTATAGTACAAAGATCATCAAAAAATATTCTTCATTTTAAAATATTTCCTTCGAACAAAGTTTGATATTTTGTGCTAAAAAATTCAGTTTTTTTTTCTTCTCTCTCTCTCTCTCTGAAAACAAAACTTTTAGGAAATTAAAGAAGAGCAAGTTTCAAATGGGATTCATGAGAAGAATGAAATAGGGAGAGGGAATACAAGAGGGGAGATTTACTTATGAATTTAATGAAGGTTGTTATGATATTTACCAAGCTCTCATCTGCGGAAGATGGGGAAAAATTAATTGAAAATATTCGAATGTTCAAAGAATTCCTTTTGCTATTCTTCAGAGAACGAAATATAGAACCAAGCAGGGGCGGCTATTCAGGTGAAGGGAGTGAAGGGGCCCTTCACCTGATTCTAGGCGTAAAAACATCTATAATTAATTTAATGACTCTAGCCAATAGTGTGTCTACTCTGGGCGTATGTTTAGAAGCATGTAGTATTCCAGGCAGCAAACCGATGTTTACTTTGGCTCATGATCAGATGGATTTCGGTCTAGGAATTCATGGGGAAGCAGGAATATGTCGAAGCAAGGTGGGTTGTGTTCCACCTGCTGAACCTCTAGACTCTAGAGTCCTTGCTTAAAGCTATTCTAATAGCACGGAGGTTGCGAGTATCTTAATATTAATAATACATGCAGCGCATTCTATTAGAAATGTAAAGAAGTATTTGGAACTGTTGATAATGAATAGTTTGTTCTGCATCAGTACCTGTGAAGCGATCGTCCCAGGCCCCTTCTCAGTACTAGGGTTGCCATGCGACGCTCTTTGTAAAGAAGTATTTGGAACTGTTGATAATGAATAGTTTGTTCTGCATCAGTACCTGTGAAGCGATCGTCCCAGGCCCTTCCTGCATGGCAAGCAAGCGCGTTACCACTGGACCAACCGTGCCCCCGTGCTGCTAGCTTTTCCGGGTCCCACTCAGGCTGGGTGAGGGTAATATGAGTAGTTGGGTAGCTTCATAGCTCGTCGCCGAAAGGAATATGATCTTCGATCTTTAGATTTAGTTGGAGTAGATTACTTTTCCGTGCACTACTTTCTGTTCTTGCACAGATGAAATTCCCCTGGTACCCGAATCTCAAAATGGGAGCTCCGAAACAGAGCAGAAACTTTTACATTATATTTCCCATATACCTCTCCTTACTTCTTCCCCTTCTTCTTTTGCTTCTTCTTCTTTCTCTTCCTCCTCCTTCTCCTCCAAGCTCCTTTTTTCTCTAGGGCCACCTCTCTTCCCCAAAAGTTCTTGAAGTTAAAAAAAAAAAATTAAGAAGAAGAAGAGGAAGAAGAAGAAGAAGAAGAAGAAGAAGAAGAAGAAAAAAATCATCTTCTTTTTTTCGAAACTAGTGCGGGATTTTAGTGGTTGGAAAAGATTGTTTACCTCAGGGGAAAAGAAAAATAAGAGGAAGAAAGAAAGTAAAAAAGTAAACTGATTGCAAATTTTACAGTCGAGGTTCTTAAAATACAAAATTCAATGAAAAGTAAGTCAAGATAATATGAAGCTATGAAATAAGATAAGAAAATAACACTGTCTACAGAAAATGGCGCTCCAAACTATTAGACAAAAAATGATATTTTCAAGTCTGCATCACTTAACTTTTTCGGGATAGGTAAAAAATATATCCCAATTTCTACCCTATGTTATCGAACTTTTCTTCAAAGCAGAGATGCAAATTCATTGGGAACAGACTGGGAACACTTTTCCTAAGGTAGAAAAATAGATATAGGTTCCTACCTATTTATATTACCTACTTCCCACTTGTAAACGTAGAGCAAATCAAGATGAGTTTTCCTGTAACGAAAGTTTTTCCTGCTAAACCCTACCCAATCCAGCTCAGCCCGACCCTATTCATCCCAGTAAAACCCTACCCAATCCAGCTCAGCCTAGCACCTACCCAACCCATCCCTACACAACCCAACCTCCCCCTTCTCTCCCTTCCTTTCCTCCTCTTCCTTCCCCTTCCCCCCTCCTCCCCCTTCTCTCCCTTCCTCCCCTCCTCTTCCCCTCTAGTCCCTTTCATGTTTGATGTGGGTAGAAAATTCATTTCCAAGAAGAAACGAATGAGGGCTTCTATGTAAGGAGTACCTGACTGTGCTTAGGTTCTTTTTGAGTAAAAAGGATTTTATAATTCGGACTATTGTTAAGTGTCAGTTGGAAAAGGATGATGTTTTCTATCTTCATTAATTCATCAAGATGAAAGAGTCTCTGTAAAAATTCTCCCAATAATTTTTCCATTGCTAAATTTCATACAAAACACAAGCTAAGCAGGTAGGTAGGTACAAATTTTACAAAGGCGGCATTATTGCCTTAAACAATCTCTGCCGTTCAACCCAAATTTTCTATCAGTTCCATCCTCTATTCAATGAAAAGTAAGTCAAGATAATATGAAGCTATGAAATAAGATAAGAAAATAACACTGTCTACAGAAAATGGCGCTCCAAACTAGACAAAAAATGATATTTTCAAGTCTGCATGCCTTAACTTTTTCGGGATAGGTAAAAAATATATCCCAATTTCTATCCTACGTTATCGAACTTTTCTTCAAAGCAGAGATACAAATTAATAAAATTGGGAACAGACTGGGAACACGTTTCCTAAAGGCAGAAAAATAGATATAGGTAAAATAGATATAGGAACCTACCTATTTATATTACTTCCCACTTGTAAAGGTAGAGCAAATCAAGATGAGTTTTCCTGTACTGTAAGGAAAGTTTTTCCTGCTAAACCCTATATACCCAATCCAGCTCAGCCCGACCCTACTCATCCCAGTAAAACCCTACCCAATCCAGCTCAGCCTAGCACCTACCCAACCCATCCCTACACAACCCATCCCTACCCAACTTTATCCAACCAATCCCTACTCTATCCTACCCAAAACGCACCGCGTATTTATTTAGTTATGTATTTAATTTGAAACAGAGGCAACTGTGCAAACTTTGGCAAAACTCATTTACATTTTCAGGCTTTCACAGAGCATTCAGCAAAGTTTGGAAACTTTCAGATAAAAGTCAACAGGCAAACGTGTTTCCCGTCAATTTATCTTTTTTTTTGAAGACTGACGTCATTTGATTATTTTCCGTTTTTTTTCTGGCTAGTCATTCAAAACTCTCAAAATTTTCCGTCCCCCTTCAAAAAATTCCAGCCAGTCTAGTTAGCTTAATAATAATAATAATAATAATAATAATAATAATAATAATAATAATGATAATAATAATAATAATAATAATAACATCAAGAGAATCCCAAGGATTCACTTGGGGTACCAAAGAGAGAGTAAAAAAAAAATCTTTTTGTAAGAAAAATGAAAGGGAATCAAAAGTATCCAGATTCTTTTCCGATAAAATGCATCACACGAATATTAATATTCCTTTGATTCTCGAATCTTGATTCCTTTGACACTCGTAATAAAACAAAACCTATTGTATTTTCTGTGTAGAACGCGGTGCAGCTCGGAGAGAAGGAAATAAAAATAGTTCAAAAGTGTCTGGATTGTATTCGTTCGACAATATGTTCCGCACAACGAGAACTGAATAACTTGGACAAAACCTGTGGAGATGGTGACTGTGGAGATACTTTAGACCGATTAATGACAGGTAAGTTTTAGACAGCATCATATCATCCATATAGGTAAGTTATTCGTGGGAGCCAATCCCCCCCCCCCTACTTGAGAGGTATAGGTAGTCCTATGTATTTTTTTATGACTCGTATTTTCCCTGGCATTTCAACCAGCGCGTTGCTTAACTTCTGTGTCTTATCGTTTCGAAATCGGAAAAATAACACATGATGTATGTACATGATGCCTATAGCCAGCCTAGTTAGCTTAGTTGGTAGTGTTGGTCTGGCCTAGTGTTGAGGTACATAGGTACTGATTTTCTTTAATCACGATCGAATAAACTACGGGCTGAAAAATTCCCGGAGGGACGGACCCAGCTTGTTTTTCTTCTTCTTCTTCTTCTTCTTCTACTTCTTCTTCTTCTACTTCTTCCTCTTCGTCTTCTTCTTCTCCTCCTCTTTTTTCTTCTTCTTTTCTTTTCCTACAAACTTTTCCACTTTCCCCCATTTTTCTCTGCCCGGAGAGTTGTTGAGTTTTTCGAACTTCAAGTTTTATTGCGTTAAAAGTCGACGCCAGTGTCATTTTTCCTGACATTTCCAGAGGGTCGTAAATTTGGGCCATTGTTATTGCCCGGGTGACTCCCATCCAGCCCAAAATAGGCTATTTTTTTCGAATTTCCAACCATTATAGAGTGGCTTTCTTGGGTTTATTTCGAACAAAAAGAAAAACATTTTTTGAAACAAAAATTACGTAAAAAAGAAAGAAAACAAAATTGTGCAAGAGAGAGAAGAGGAGGAGGAGGAGGAGGTGAAGAAGGGGTGGAAGAAGAATAGGAAGAGAAGAGAAGGAGGAGGTGCGAGGAATTTTAAAAGTTTTATAGAGGAGAGGATGAAATGAAGAGTAAACACGAAGAGAAATGGAAAAAGCTCGTAACGTGTTCTGTCATAAATTAAGAGAAAATGTGGAAGAGGGAAAGGAGGAGGGGAAGAGAAGGAGGAGGAAGAGAAGTGAAGGTGGAGAAGAAGGAGGAGGAGCTCTATTTTCCTTCAAGCCTCGTGTTGCACCTCAGGGGCTGAAATTAGTTGGGAACGTTTGGGTATAGTTTACCATCGTAAAACATTTCCAATGAAACCACAGACTTTTTTACTTTCTATTACCACAGTATAGCGAAGCTATACTGGTTTTCAAGATTTTTTTTTTTTTTAATAGAGGGAACTACATAACAAAGGAGGTCTTATTGTCCTTTTCCCCAAATTGAAGAGGGGAGGACATGATATTAGAAAGCCAGTCATTCCGGGAGCGAACTTTATTGGGTCAGGATAAAGTTTGAACCTTCGACCTGGTGCTTACAGGCAGGCAGGCCACCCTCCAAGTTAATTGAGCTGCATAATAAATAGCGTTCTTTTACTTACCGGTACAATGGTGTTCACAATGAAGAACGTCTTCAATCCTGCCTGCCGCAGTGCTTCCTCTCGATTCTCGCCGAAAGCAGGCTCCACCTCGAAGTTGCCGTCGATGTAGCACAAAGTTTTCTCCGAAATGTGAACCCGTCTGAAACACAGAGATCATGGGAGAAATCAGCCTCTGAGACGTAACGTGTTCTGTCATAAATTAAGAGAAAATGTGGAAGAGGGAAAGGAGGAGGGGAAGAGAAGGGAGGAGAGGAGAAAGTGGAGGAAGAGGAGGAGAAGTGAAGGTGGAGAAGGAGAAGGAGGAGGAAAAGGAGTTCTATGTTTAATTTTCCTTCAAGCCTCGTGTTGCACCACAGGGGCTGAAATTAGTTGGGAACGTTTGGGTATAGTTTACCTAGACATTTCCAATGAATATGAAACCACAGACTTTTTTACTTTCTATTACCATAGTATAGCGAAGCTATACTAGTTTTCAAGAATTTTGTTCTAATAGAGGGAAGTAGGTACATAACAAAGGAGTTCTTGTTATCCTTTTCCCGAAATTGAAAAGGGGAGGACATGATATTAGAAAGCCAGTCATTCCGGGAGCGAACTTTATTGGTTCAGGATAAAGTTTGAACCCTCGACCAGGTTTTTAAAGGCAGGCAGGCAGGCCACCCTCCAAGTTAATTAAGCTGCATAATAAATAGCGTTCTTTTACTTACCGGTACAATGGTGTTCACAATGAAGAACGTCTTCAATCCTGCCTGACGTAGTGCTTCCTCTCGATTCTCGCCGAAAGCAGGCTCCACTTCGAAGTTGCCGTCGATGTAGCACAAAGTTTTCTCCGAAATGTGAACTCGTCTGAAACACAGAGATCATGGGCGAAATCAGCCTCTGGAAATGCTAGGAGAATGCTCGGAGAATGTTCGGGCCTAAGCCCCAGGGTGATCAGGGGTTACAAAAAAAACGTGAGATTGTCGAGTTAATGGGAGAGAGATAAGTTCTAACCTTCCGACTTCATGTAGATAGAAGCTAGAAGTGTGTGTGGAACTGATGAAAAGAAAACTTATCTTTCCAATTTTCGGGATTCAGATAATAATAATTTAAAAAAAAAAAAAAAAAAAAAAATGGACCTTTCTCATTACCTTGTATAGGTTCCCTATACGTAAGGGTAATAGAAAGTAAAAATACCTATGTGGGACTGGTGGAAATAGGTAAACCATAAACCTAAAAGATAAAGATATAATTATAAAAAGAATCTAAAATCATCTGATGAGAGGCATACTACGGGATGGGCATGATACGAAACAGGACACAGACCACATGAGTCTATAATGTAGCAGTTGTTTCTTTGCGCTGAAACACTCATCATCTTTTTTCTTAAAAAAAAAAAAAAAAAAAAATCATAGAAAGGTCTTTTTTCATCACGGACAGGTTTCAGGTTCAGCTACCTCCATTAAGGTTATATAACAAGTAGGTATGTTATAGGTAGGTAGGTATATTGTTTTTTTTTTTTTTTTTTTTTTTTTTTTTTTTTTTTT
>NW_007377475.1:31551-56134 GCF_000475195.1 Diaphorina citri | reverse complement strand
AAAAAAAAAAAAAAAAAAAAAAAAAAAAAAAAAAAAACAAAACAAAAACGAAAACTTTAACTCTGATAGTTTAACGCTGTTTTCCTCAAAACTAAACTCAAATTGTATTTTTTCAAGACCCTTTTTGAACAAAACCCCTTCATTGTGAAAATCCAACATGATACTGAGATCTAGAAACAAATCAGTGGGCGGAATAATGAGCTTACCCTTGGGATAGTTCGTGGGATTCGGGATGAAGCAAATCCCAAGCAATATGTGAGCTACATGGTGGGATTTCCGTGAATTCTGAGCTGAGAGCTTTAAATAAATTGTTCATTATTTGTTAGACATTTCTTGTGTGGTTGAGAATGTTGAGATAAAGGTAGATGGATGGTAGGTACAACTTATTTGTTTTATCTTTCTTCTTCTTCTTCTTCTTCTTCTTCTTCTTCTTCTTCTTCTTCTTCTTCTTATTATTATTATTATTATTATTATTATTATTATTATTATTATTATTATTATTATTATTATTATTATTATTATTATTTGGCCACACAATATTTTGACTTTGACTTTCTAGCTATACAAGATCTGGCGCAGGAAAAACAGAGACTAGCGTCTGGCTGTGATACTATAAACAGGGAGGAGAACAGTTAACCCTAACCAGAACCAGTCTATCTAGCTGGTAGTTCTTCAAAGGGTTCTCTCTGCTTTTAAAGAATAAGCATAAGCACAAGTCCTCAGGTTCCCACGATCTTTCCAGCTATACCTTATAATATGTAAGCACCTCATTTTGATGAACTTTCACGCTTTTCTTCTTTGGGCACTTAGGATCTGGGGCAGATCAACAATTTAAGGTGCAACACAAACACACGTGCACTCCGATGTATTCATTTTTGAATTCGTTCATTGTGAAATCGTCCATTCTGGTGCCAGCTTCCAGGTAAATTCAAATAAAATAAACATAACCACAAGACAGGTACCTATAGGTACATAGGGAGGATATTAGGTATCTATCTAGGTAACCAAGTAGGTACCTATCCTGCAGCGTCCCCAGTTGAATCTTTTGTTTCTCGCTAAACTTTGGGTGCAAAAAAAAAAAAAATGCTTGCAGAACTTTTTTTCCCTTTATTTCTTCTTCTTCTCCTTTAAAAAAAAGCTCTGGAGTTTTAAAATGTCGAAGCAGGCACTTTATTCATTCGGTGGATCGGTGGGGGGTCGTTTTAGAATATTTTAGATTGTTTACTCTTGATTAATCGCTAATCAGGCTTAAGTTTGACTTTGTGAAGAGATGAAAAAGTTACGAAAGTAATTTTGTAAATTTTTTTCCAAGAGGTTTTTTTTTCCGTCTCTGTATCTCTGTAAATCTTTGATGTATCAATGTTCATGGTGTAAGTACTAAGTATGTATATTTTTTCGTCAATATTAAAGTTAAGGAAGGGCTAATCAATCCACAGAAAGATAATTTTGGGAGAGGTTTTCCGCGTAAAAAATCCTGTTATCTTGCGACTGTGTTTGAAGTTTCAATACCAATAAAATTATTATCTCGTAATTATTGTCAACTACCTCGTAATTAATTACCTATGTAGAATCTAAATTATTAGGTATGCCCCACTTCATCTTAATACCTTCTTAATTGCCACTTTCATAATTATTATTATTTTTATATATATTATAAGCTCTTTTTTCTTCCATTTTTATTAGCTCTTATAAAACCCCTGGGGTTTGCACCTGAAAAGTAGATTTCAGGTGGCCATATCGCTCGCAAGGTGCGTATTTTCTTATACAACACGTTTTGAGAGCAGAAAAAACTTTTGTTTCATTTTGTTCCTAAAAAGAAAACAAAAAGTTTTTCCTTTCAAGTTTGTATGCTCGGGTACACTCCTAGGGGTTTTTATTATTCAAGAGAAGCAACACCGGAGGCACAAATTATTGGCCAGCGTGAGACACCTAAACTCTTTTAAAGGAGGAAGGAGAAAAGGAGGAAGAAGAAGGAGAAGAAGAAAAAGGAGGAGGAGGAGAAGAAGAAGAAGGAGAAGAAGGAGAAGAAGAAGAAGGAGAAGAAGAAGAAGAAGAAGAAGAAGAAGAAGAAGAAGAAGAAGAAAAAACAGGTTTGATAGAAGGTACTGTAACAACGGAGGTCTTATGGTCCCGAAATCAAAGAGAGAAGAAGGAGAGGATGGGAGAAAACCAGCCGTTCCGAGAACGAACCTTATCTGTTTAGGACATAGGTAGTTCACCCCGTGTGGGAATTGAAGCCACAACTTAGCGCTTACAAGGCAGAAGCCCTACCCTTCAAGCTAACTAGGTTGTCTAATGCAGATGTTTTTGTCTATTTAAGCTAAATCATAATGCAGTCATAATTAATATGTATTAGACCAGCTGGCCCCGTGTGGGAATTGAAGCCACAACTTAGCGCTTACAAGGCAGAAGCCCTACCCTTCAAGCTAACTAGGTTGTCTAATGCAGATGTTATTGTCTGTTTAAGCTAAATCATAATGCAGTCATAATTAATATGTATTAGACCAGCTGAAGGGAAAAACAAGATTTAGCAACCATCTGAAAAAACACAAAACCCTTGAAGATTACACATCCAGCTGTCTAATGCAGATGTTATTGTCTGTTTAAGCTAAATCATAATGCAGTCATAATTAATATGTATTAGACCAGCTGAAGGGAAAAACAAAAGTTAGCAACCATCTGAAAAAACACAAAACCCTTGAAGATTACACATCTAGCAGATTTACTCAAATCTAAACACTACACAGAGAATTCAAAATTGCTCGAATAAACACTGAAATTTAAGCGAGCACCAACCAGAGCAGCAAATAATGGTGGGAAAAAGAAGAGCTGCAAAAAACTTGCGGGGAGAAAAATTCTGAAAAAGGGAAACAATTGGGAACTCCCCGCCGGCCGCCAGGGCAAGTCCCGGGATTTCGAGAGATAACATTTTTTGTTCTACAAAAAAGGGGGGAGGGGGAGGGAAAAAAAAGGGAAGAAAAACAGGGGAGAGGGAAAAAGGGAGAGACGAGGGAAAAAAGGGGGAAAAACTGACGAAAATCCTTCATCCTTCGGAGTCAAATGTTTTAATGTTTCAACTCGACCTCGCAGCGGTGTGCCCTTTTTCAAATGAAGCTCCATGGTTTTTTTTAGTGTTTCGAATTACGAGACTTTTGGCTTTTGATGCCCTTTGTCTCGTCACAGGAAGAGTCCGGGATGAATAATTAGGACAATAAAAGGGTCCGAGAGGTGAGTGGGTTGGATTCAAAAGGGACGGCCTGTCATTGTCAGGCCCTATAATAAATATGGAAATTACCTAGGGCTTTTTTCATCAAATGTAAGTACGGTGGACAGCATTCAATTCCCCCCATTTTATACCGATTCCTTAATAAATATGGAAATTACCTAGGGCTTTTTTCATCAAATGTAAGTACGGTGGACAGCATTCAATTCCCCCCATTTTATACCGATTCCCCCGATTGCAAAATTTGAAGCCAGAAGAGTATGATTTTATTCCCCCGATAGAAAAAAAAGGTATAGTTCTATTCCCCCGATGAACAAAAAATGAAAAACATGTTTTAATTCAAAAGTAAAAAAAAATAATCCAGATAGACAATAAAAGCAGCACCCAGGCTTAATCCCGAATGGATAAGGATCGTTCTCGGAACGACTGGCTTTTCCCCATCCTGTCTTCGATTTCGGAACGATAAGACCTTGGCAATTACAGAAATGATTTTCAATAAACTTGAAGGATTCAGCCTCCTCGTCTAAAACTTTAGCAAACGAGCTGCTAAAGTTTGTGATAAGACCTTGGCAATTACAGAAATGATTTTCAATAAACTTGAAGGATTCAGCCTCCTCGTCTAAAACTTTAGCAAACGAGCTGCTAATACAGTTTGTGTTTACTGAAGAGGAAACAGCTCAGATTCTATCTTGGGTCTTTTTAAAAAAATAATTCTTTTTAATTATGAAAATCATTTAAGGGGAAAGATGCCTCTCATCAGATGGGCGAGAAGAGACACAATACTTCCCATTTAGGTGCTGGGTCAACACGAGAACACCAGAAAGTAACCCGTTTACTGAGGAGGAAACAGCTCAGATTCTATCTTGGGTCTTTTTTTTAAAATAATTCTTTTTAATTATGAAAATCATTTAAGGGAAAATAGGTAAAATCGTCTTTCACTTACCCCGGCAGCCCACTCTGCTCCATCTTGTTGGCCAGCTCCACGTCCTTGGAGTACACATCGAACTGCCACTGTCGCTGTCCCAGCACCCCCGCCAGCACCGCCCCAGTGTGAATCCCCACCCGCATGTCCACCGGGGAATTGGTGGTCTGTTGAACATACCTGCACATGTTACAAGCACTGTACTAAAATTAAAGTGATCGCGCGTCGAGCCGTCCGTTTGGCAACGGTGTTAGAGGCCTTCGCAGCACGTTTGACAACAGGGTTCGTAGATTAGTATAAGCTTAACCCATCCCTTGGGGCAGTTGCCCCTACATCTAAGCAACAGGGTTAAAGGCCTTAGGTATTCTCTTGTCTTAGGGACTTAAGGGTACGTTTGACAACGGTGTTAGAGGCCTTCGCAGCACGTTTGACAACAGGGTTCGTAGACTTTATTATTATTTATTATTCTTGAAATTTGAAATCTTGAAACTTGAATAGCCGTGTCAACACTTGTGTGAGATACAAATCAATTAATTTCATTGTGACTTTCATCTAATTAATTGTTAATCCTCTTAAAACAAATCATTTTGAGTTTACTTGCTAGCACACTCTTGCGGACTATTTAGTCGTAAGCTCCTTTTTGCATTTTTTTATGACACAAATAAAGTGAATAGAAAAACCAAATATAACGAATAAAATATATTTTTTTATTTGTTTAAAAAAATACAGCTAAAGAATATCGTTCTAGTGGTCTTTACACTCTTATGATTAAAGACACTGGTTCTCAACTCGTGCTTAAGCATCGATTACAAAAATCTGATTGGCCAAATTTTGCTTTTTTTAAGAGGTTTGATAGAGGGACCTGTAACTGCTAAGGTCTTATTGCCCCGAAATCGAAGAGAGAAGGTGGGCAGTATAGGAGAAGACCTACGCCACTGGAGTAGGAAAAGAAATGGAGGAGGAGGAAATGAGGAAGAAAAGAAAGTAAAGAAACTTATCTTGAAACATGCTGTACCGTATCTTACCACAGAAATATTTCGTTATACCTACTTGTTTTGTTAGGTACCTACATGTTTTTAAGCCCAACTTTTCTTCTCGATTTTTCATCCGAAACCAAAAGTTTTCTCTTTGTGGCGAAGGAGGGAGGGAAAGGAAGACGGCGTGGAAAGAGGCGTGGAGATTTTCAGGGGAATGGGGACGAAAGAAGACGAAAAGGAAGGAAAATTAGAACGCAAATAGGGAAAGAAAAGAAGGAGAAAAAAAGTAAAAAGAATAGAGGGAAATAAAATGAAGAACTTGTTGGTGTTGGAAAAGAAGATCAGATATACAGATGAAAAGAGAAAAGATCTAGAGATTGGACATGAAAAGCTGAGGAAAACCAAGTCTTTTTTTTAGGAGAAAGACAGAAAGCAAACTGGGAAGAGAATAAAAATAGGAGAAAAGAAGAAAAGAAGAAGAAGAAGAAGAAGAAGAAGAAGAAGAAGAAGAGAAAATATGATATACGCGGACCCTAAATAAAACCTCACGGATTACCATGTCATATTTATATCCCTTTGCTGCGCTTGGCGGTATTTTGACCGCTTTTGGACAGATTTCGACCGTTTTTTGGCGGTTTTCAGCTATACTGACTAAACGGTTAGAAATATTGTAAAAGTTACAATAGAACATAAAAATAAGCATCATTCAATAGGATAAGGAAAGTCGTGTGATGTTCACACCAGATTTTTACTTTTCACTTTCCTTTCCTTATTCTATTATATCCCTTCATCTTTTGTATCTCTTTATACTCTCTATCTTTCCCTTTTCGTACGATTTTCGTATATTTTTATTTCGAGATTTTTTCTCCCCGCAGACTATGAAAAAAAAAAATCCCAACTCCTTTGATCCTTTTTACCTCCATGATATTGTCGCCATCAAATCAATTGATAAGAAGTTTTCTTTGATGCTGACGAAAGAGATTCTTTCTCAGGGATTTTTCCTATTTAGAAGGATTTTTCTTTCCTTTCCATTTTTAGAATATTTTTCTCCCCAAGTTGTCTGAGACATTTATTTCGACTTTCGACTATGCAAATTTCAGCTCTACCCCATCAAACCTGCTCCCCAGTGAATGTGATGCCTACGTCACGTTTTCAAACACGAAAACGTTGTTTGTTTGATGGACGAAGACCACAATCTGAATTTGAACGTGGTTTAAGAAAACGGTTATTAGATTAAAAAAATCTCTGATTGGTTTAAATCGACCAATCAGATTCTTCCATCCGACAGTTTAAACTTCAGTCATTAATACATTATGTTTTTCGATTTCACATGCAGCGCCTTGGAATAACAAACTGCACCGGAAATTTTTTTAGAAGATTGAAAAGGAGAATAAAATAAAATAACCAAAGTCGACACTGGTTGAAAGGAATTTAGAACGAAATAAATTACGATGCAGGGAGGGGTCCAGAAAGTGAGTTTAAACTCCGTTTAAGTTAAACTCTTGGATTGAGCAATATGATTCAGCAAATAAGGTTGCTCAATACAAGAGTAAGTTTAACTTAAACCGAGTTTAAGTTTAAACTCACTTCGTGGACCCGACTGAAAGTTGCTCCTTTAACAAAGCTAAATGCCATTATTCGTTCAACTGAAAACATTTTATGTTTGCTACCTAATGGGAATCTACCTACGTACAGCGATAAAGCTTGTTTGTCAAAGCTATACCTGCCACTTTCAGAAAGAAAAAAGGATGACAGAAAATTGTGACGTTCTTTTCTTTCCTTTCAAATGTGTCTAACAAGTTTAGGGGGGTTGTAAGAACCGTGAGAGATTTATTGAATTCAAGCATACGAAAGAGATTTATACCGAGGACTAAATAGCCAAACCAAAGTAAAGTACAGAAAAACAGAAATGGAAGAAAGAAATAGGGAAATAAACATTCACAAATTTAATACGGGATTTATGATCAAAAGTCCTAATAATGCTTTAAAAAAAAAGATGGTTGTGTAGGAGCTGTGAGAGAGAGAGAGAGAGAGAGAGAGAGAGAGAGAGAGAGAGAGAGAGAGAGAGAGAGAGAGAGAGAGAGAGTGAAAGAAGAGACCAAAGTCGTCTAGGGGATTGCGGAGAGAAAGAGAGAAAAAAAAAGAAGACGATTGAAAATGAGAAGGGAAAGAAGAAAAAGAATGAAAGAAGTACTCAATTCTGAAGGGAAAGAGAAAGGAGGAGGAGGAGGAGGAGGAGGAGGAGGAGGAGGAGAAGAAGAAGAAGACGAATCCAAATACGAAAAAGAGGAAGAAGAAGAAGTAAAAGACAAATACGCATGCAAAATAGAATGGGTGGAAGAAGAAGAAGGGGAAGAAGAGAGACAAATACGAGGAAGTGGAAGAAGGAAAATAAAAAAAGTAAAAAACGACGATAAAGTGATGAACGCAGGGAAAGGGAAAGACGAATACGAAGGAGTGGAAGAAGAATAGGAAGAAGGAGACGAAGTGAAGAAGCACTCAATAATGAATATTCCATGTTCTTATTCACTATCATTATCATCAGGACTTCTTTTTTCATCAAGCGACTTTATATTTTTCATCAAAATTCATTTCGAAGTAGAGCGAGAGAGAATTCATTCAAATGAGACGGAGAAAAAGAATATTCCATGTTCTTATTCACTATCATTATCATCAGGACTTCGTTTTTCATCAAGCGACTTTATATTTTCCATCAAAATTCATTTCCAAGTAGAGCGAGAGAGAATTCATTCAAATGAGACGGAGAAAAAACGTGGAATGAGAAAGAATGTGAAATGAGAAGAGGAGGGGGAGGAGAAGATATAAGTAGAACAGAAGGGAGGAGAAGAGAAGCGGAGAAAGAGAAGAAGGGAGAAGAAGAAAAAGATGTTATATGAGAAAAGGGAACCCAGTCACCCGATTGGGCTGCCGGCACCCTAGTTTTTTTTTTTTTTTTTTTTTTTTTTTTTTTTTTTTTTTTTTGTGGGGGGGAGAGGGAGAGAGAGAGAGAGAGAGAGAGAGAGAGAGAGAGAGAGAGAGAGAGAGAGAGAGAAGTAGGAGAGGTAATGAGAACAGAGGGGTAAGCTGAGAATGGACGAAGAGGACGAAAGAAGGAGGGGGAGAAAGATCTTGGATAAGAAAATAAGGGGGAAAAGAGTTTTTGGTAGGTACCTATATTACTTTTCAATTTTCAATGACTACCTATATAAAAAAATGTCCACGTTAGGTATACCTAGGTATAATTTGTAAATTTTAATTTTTTATTTATAAGCAACCTCACATTAATTTGGAGGTTTGTACAATTTAGCGGAGTGGATTATCGAGAAAAGACATGTTGTAATAAATATTACCTAAAGTTAGTCTCCTTTTTATTCTTACTTACTTACTACCTAATAGGTACTATCAATGAAAGTAAAAGTTCATTTTTATTAAATATATATAGGTGTGACCCAACCTGGGCCTGAAAAATCCGCACTTTTCGGCTCAAAATTCACCTCTTATTTTTTGAGGGGTAAATATTTTCTCTCCCTCATTTTCTGGTAAATATTTTCAGTTCTTCAGGATGCAATTTTATCTCGAGCCTAGGGAAGAATGGGAGAAGGAGGGAAGGGTAGGAACGGTTGGGGAGTTAGAGGGTGGGAAAAACGTTTTAAAAATGCCTGAGGCGTAAGCAAAATGGGAATTTCTGAGAATATTACAGACTTAATATGAGTTTTATTATTAAATATGTTTTAGGCTTTTTAGGATGTGATGTTCGTTCTCGGAACGGCTAGCTTTCTCCTGTCCTGTAAGTGTCCTTAATTCTCTCTTATTTCGGGACGATATGACCGCAGTTATAGTTTCCTTTATCAAACCGCTTGAAAAAAAAAAAGATATTAATAAAAATAAATAAATAACGGATGTCGAGTTATGATCAATTTTCCGTGATATAAAGCACGGGCCACCTGCTAGTAATATACTTCGAAAGAAAAAATCCTCACCTGCTCAGCAGACTGCTCCTCAATGACTAGTCGCATCTCCAAACACTGCCTAGTCTCCAGAAAGGCAGTCCTCTGTTCCTTCTCAGACATATGATAGCACATCTGACCCAGGATGTTGGCCGAAACTAGAAGAATCACATTTGTACAGATCTGAAATCAAACGGGAAGTTTTCTTAGAAAAGGAATTCTTTATCAGCTGTATCACCACTCAGAATGTGCCGATTCCCTATAAACAACCTTGCATCAAGTCGTGAGACTCGAAAAAAGGTGAAGATCACATCATTGTGGGTAGTTTCAGTAGAATAAATGTAGTAAACCCAAAAAGAAGATGAACATTTTAAAAAAAAAACTCAGGTTTTTTCCCTTTTGTGTTCTAGTTTTCTATCTAATATTTCTAATTTCTACAAACTTTTCATCGCCAGCCTATTCTGAAATCAAACGGGAAGTTTTCTTAGAAAAGGAATTCTTTATCAGCTGTATCACCACTCAGAATGTGCCGATTCCCTATAAACAACGTTGCATCAAGTCGTGAGACTCGAAAAAAGGTGAAGATCACGTCATTTTTTAATTTTTTCTGAAAATAAACAACGTTGCATCAAGTCGTGAGAGTCGAAAAAAAGGTGAGGATCACGTCATTGTGGGTAGTTTCAGTAAAATAAAGGTAGTAAACCCAAAAAGAAGATGAACATTAAAAAAAGCGCAGTTTTTTTCCCTTTTGTGTTCTAGTTTTCTATCTAATATTTCTACAAACTTTTCATCGTGCAGCCTAGATAACAACAGATACCTACCTAGGCAGGTAATAGGTGTCTATTTGTATAAAATTTATCAGAACAAATAACTATTTATGAAAATTTCAAATATCAATACTCCGCTGTCTTGAGACAGGAAGCTATTCCTACCGGCAGCAGTGATCTTGATAGCAGAAAAATAAAAGAAGAAGAATAAGGAGGAGGAGAAGAAAGAAAGAAGAGAAAAAACGAGAAAATAATGAGATACCGAGGGAAAAAGATGGGGAGGGAGAAAAACAAGAACAAGCAGATGAGGAGAAGAAGAAGAACAAGGAATATTGAAATACCTTGCAAAACGATAGGAAGTGAGAACGAAACAAGAACAAGCAGATGAGGAGGAGGAGGAGGAGAAGAAGAAGAAGAAGAAGAAGAAGAAGAAGAAGAAGAAGAAGAAGGAAAATTGAAATACCTTGGAAAAAGATCGGAAGTGAGAACGAAACAAGAACAAGAAAAGGAGCGGAAGAGGAAGAAGGAGAAGGAGGAGGAGGAAGAGGAGGAAGAGGGGACGACGAAGAAAAGAAGAGAAAAAATGAAGGAATAATGAGATATCTACCTACTCGGGAAAAGAAGATAGGGAGGAAGAAACAAACAAGAAGAAGTAGAGGAGGCAAAAGACCAGGGAAAGAAGGGAAAGAAAAGGGAGAAGAATGAAATTAATTTCCTTTTCATTTCTGGTATTATTTATTGATGGAAAAAAGCACTTACAATATTTTCCAGGCTTACCGCGCCGCGTCGGGAGATTTTTTTTCCCGATCTAAAAGGAAAAATAAGCATGGAAAATTTGAGTGGGGTAAGTGCACGTAGCATAGGTTAGATTTTCAGGACGATAACCGTGTTAGTAAAAGGGATAGTAAATTGATGAGCATGTAGAAATTTTACTGTTGACTAAAGACTATACGCGTACACGAATGAACTCACAAAATTAATAGTAGGTTTTCTACCAAACTTCAAACTTACATACAGTGAGATTTCGACGAAATACCTACAAAATAGTGAAATTGAAACGGAACTTTTGCCTAGCCTCAGCTCAAAACTGCTCAAATGACAAAATACATTAACAGCTACAAAAAAAAGAAAAAAAAAATAATAATAATAATAATAATAAAATCTCATTTTTACCATCAAACAATATCTTCAACGCACATCCATACCACTCACCCACTTCCAATCCTCTAGTGTCAGCAAAAAATTTCCCTTTGATTTTTCATTCTCTTTCATTTTCTCTTTCTCTCGCCAATACAAAGTCGTTATCTCTGACATTTTCGTGGCGGCTCATGTAGATTTTCTTGAAGAGGGAGTCAAAATTCTCTCCCAGATCCTGTCTCATTTGTACCGCCACGTGTTCTGGGAGCACGGACAGGAGGAGGCGTTCCTGGAACATGAAATAGAAAAAAAAGTTATTTTTTATTATGTGGGTAGGTACCAGTACTGAAGCATGTAAATGAAACAAACAAAAATTCAAGACAATCGGACAAGAAAAACAAATCTAGACTTTCAATTTCAAACTTCTGGATCTAGTAAAGTGTCAAATGTACAGGAGGCGTCAAATGTACCTATACCTACAGTAAACAGCATAAGCATGTACTGGGGAGATATCTAATATTAAAAATTCAACATTTTGCTGAATTCATCGATATTACTCCTAGTTAGGGTCCAATGCCGGGCAAACTAAATTATTTGTCTCTTGTTTGAGCTCTCAAATAGACGCCTCGATAAGTACCACATCACCGCAGTCATAATTCACCATTTCTGCTGATTGGGGACCACAATGCCTACATAATTCAGCAGCTATACTGATTGGACCAGAGTAGGTAGGTACCTAAAACATAATTCAAAATCTCTCGTGATTGGACAATGGGACCACACTAATACCCAATTCAATATTCTATGGAGTCTACAGACTAAACCGCAATAATAGGGTAAGTGTACCATTTATTCGCCCACCTAAAAAACGTACCATTTATTGGCCCACCTGTACCATACGCCACATAAGGGCGGATTTTATCCTGATGGGATAATGTTCGTTCTCGGAACGGCTGGCTTTCTCCTGTCCTGTCTTCCTTCTCTCTTCGATTTCGGGAAGATCAGACCATAGCAGTTACAGTTCCCTCTGTCAAACCTCTTAAAAAAAAAGAAGGAAGGTAAGGCAAGTTAGGTACAGAGGTTGATAGTTGGTTGGGGTTAGGATAGTGTAAGTGAGGGAGGTAGGTGCGTACCTAATACATACAGGGCCTCCACAAGGGGGTGGTCTAGTCTCCTTTGCCAAAGGGCCGGCCTCAAGGGGCCAGAACTGGGAGTTACACGCCATCTTTGATTTATTATGGTTTAGTACCACGCAAGAAGAGGAGAAGCGAGCTTCAGAAGAGGGGACATTTCGAAGGGAAAATACAACTTAGCTACCTAGATTGTTTTCGTAAAAAAAGGGCTGAAAAGGGCCCTGGCTACCTTATGTAAATGGGTACTAATCTGAAACCTGCCAGTATAATTGACGTGCTTACATTAAGGTCAAGGCTGGGAGAGCTTTTCCCGAGGAGGGGGAGAAGGAAGTGAGAATGAGATGGAAGAGGGAAGAGAGAGAGAAAGAGGATAAGAATGATGGGTGTAATGAACGCAGGGAAAGAATTTTAATGGTAGCCATTGCGTTACCCAATACCAGACGGTATGGTAAATGGTATAGGGTAGCGATTTCCAACTGGCGGCCCGCCAGACCATTTTGGTGGACCGCGAAGCTTTTAGGGTAGGCCCCCTCGGGCTTGGTTTTTGTTCTTTAACTATGAGGTGGAATCCGATAATGGAGCATCCCCTCTGTATGTGGCCCGCGAAGTACCAGCCTATGTAGCATGTGGCCCGCATACACATGGAAGTTGGAAACCCCTGGTATAGGGAGAAGTGAGATACTATGGCTTTAAACGTGTGGGGGTTAGAAATGTTAGACTGTTCTTCTAAAAGATCTTCCTATAAAGAACTACCAGACCATGGTTAATTGGTCATCCTATCTCAAAGGCTTGAATTCCCCGAAGATCCAGTGGTGTCAAAAGCACAAAATTTCCGCCAAGTGTATTAGTAATCGACACTCCTTCTGGAGCAAGGGCACTAAGAAGTGTAATCAACCCTTAATGGTACAAGTACTCAAAATTATCCAGTGGTGTCAAAAGCACAAAATTTCCGCCAAGTGTATTAGTAATCGACACTCCTTCTGGAGCAAGGGCACTAAGAAGTGTAATCGACCCTTAATGGTACAAGTACTCAAAATGGAGCAATTAAATTTTTATTGTGTCTCACTAAAAGGTGAATGCCTCAGTTATGAACCCACGAATTGGATAATGTCTTATGATGAAGAATATGAATGAGTTTTATTGTTACGAATATAAAATACGAGTCTGATAACAATAATTTATTAAAAATGTAAAAGAAAACATTTAATAAAGTGGAAGTATTTACTGCTAAACATAAATAAATATTAGGTATGTATATTTCCACAATGTTGGCAAAGAGCTAGTGAGCTTTGTACCAATTTACCTATTCTTTTCTCAGTCGAAAAGTCGAAATCAATCAGCGGCGATCACCTAGTAAGATGAATGCAATAGTTTCCAATCGCTCAGTGAAGTTCACCAACTCTGCGCGATCGCATGCTGGCTTTTACCGCCCCCACTGTGTGGCTGTGTGAGTTTATTCCGAGGAGGCGGCTAGCTTGTGGCCAAATGGAGAGTTACGTCAGTAACGAGAGTGTCAAGAACAGCGTAGAGGCAGCGGCGCGAAGATAGCGAATGCAAAAGTCCCCAATTGCTCACTGAAATAAAGCAACTCTGAGCTTGGCATTTATGCAGTGACTTCACTCTCTGCTTCGGAACATAGTGTGAACACGGCCTAAAAATAACATTAATGATGGTGTAATGTACAGCCTCTGGTATGTGTGAGAGTTTGAGAGAGTGTGAGAAATTGTAGGGTTCCATTCTGAAAAGAAGAAGAAGAAGAAGAAGAAGAAGAAGAAGAAGAAGAAGAAGAAGGAGAAGGAGAAAAATGAGGAGGGGGAAGAAGAAAAACCCTCCAGGGTTAAAAATAAAATATAAATTATGAATAGACTAGTGTTGTGCTGAAAGCAATATGGAGGACCTGTGGATGTGGAAGGAACTCAGAGGGTAGAGGCTTATATCAAAGAAAGATTATTAAATGTATCTATTCGTGATGTAAAGATCTCCAGAGGAAGAAGAAGATAGATCTAAGTCTATCAAAAGTCAGAATTCAATACCTATCTGTTAATGAACATCATAGCACAAACTACATCAAAACCTTCACAAAGCTTGGGCGAGAAGAGGGTAGCGTGTGTACCAGGCTTTAAAAACGAAACGGCAACAAAGGTAACATAGTGTGAACACGGCCTAAAAATAACATTAATGATGGTGTAATGTACAGCCTCTGGTATGTGTGAGAGTTTGAGAGAGTGTGAGAACAACTAAATTTCCATTCTGCCAACGGGAAAATTTCAAATTATAACAACAGATGAGAGAGAAAATGAGATCAGGAGAGAGAGAGAAGCTGCTGATAATGATGAAAAGACGGAAAGCAATATTATGCACGAAGATCAAATTTGCGAACAAGAAGAAGAGGAAAAAGAAGAAGGAGGAGGAGGAGGAGAAAAAGAAGAAGAAGAAGAAGAAGAAGAAGAAAAAGAAGAAGACGGCGAAGGAAAGGAAATGCGAGATGAAAAAGGAGGCAATGCAAGATATGAAAGACGATATCAAAGCAGAGGTGGATAAAAGATGAGGGAGAAAAGTTAAAAAAAGAAGAAGATTAAAGTGTATAATAAAAAGGCAGTAAAAAGGTTATATTATCATTGTTTAGGTGTACGAGTATTTTCGTTTCGGAATTTTCCCTCTTCTGAAGCTCATTTTCCCTCTTTTGGTGTGACAGCGCCTGTACTAAACCATTTCGGAAAAGGACCCTATTCCGGTGGCACGCCATCTTGGATTTCCTGTGGGTTAGTACATCAAGCGTAATCACTCCAAAAGAGGAGAAACGAGCTTCAGAAAAGGGGAAATTCTGAAAGGAAAATGCAAATAAATGATTTGATTTTGAACTGATTTCATCGCCCTTGACCCAAACCATATTTGACAGTCCACATCAAACCACCAGCCCACCTCCCCAAACTGAAATCCGTAGACGCACCACTGACAAATCCCCCTCATATTGCTACTGATAATAATCATGACAAAGTGTTGCGAGGCATGAAAGAATTTTCTAATATACGTTTCCAACTAGTGGTGTTTTTTTTTTTTTTTTTTTTTTTTTCCCCCTTTTTTTTTTTTTTTTTTTTTTTTTTTTTTTTTTTTTTTTTTTTTTAGCGACAATTTTAATTTTATAATTAATTTATTATTATTTATTATTCTTGAAATTTGAAATCTTGAAACTTGAATAGCCGTGTCAACACTTGTGTGAGATACAAATCAATTAATTTCATTGTGACTTTCATCTAATTAATTGTTAATCCTCTTAAAACAAATCATTTTGAGTTTACTTGCTAGCACACTCTTGCGGACTATTTAGTCGTAAGCTCCTTTTTGCATTTTTTTATGACACAAATAAAGTGAATAGAAAAACCAAATATAACGAATAAAATATATTTTTTTATTTGTTTAAAAAAATACAGCTAAAGAATATCGTTCTAGTGGTCTTTACACTCTTATGATTAAAGACACTGGTTCTCAACTCGTGCTTAAGCATCGATTACAAAAATCTGATTGGCCAAATTTTGCTTTTTTTAAGAGGTTTGATAGAGGGACCTGTAACTGCTAAGGTCTTATTGCCCCGAAATCGAAGAGAGAAGGTGGGCAGTATAGGAGAAGACCTACGCCACTGGAGTAGGAAAAGAAATGGAGGAGGAGGAAATGAGGAAGAAAAGAAAGTAAAGAAACTTATCTTGAAACATGCTGTACCGTATCTTTACCACAGAAATATTTCGTTATACCTACTTGTTTTGTTACATGTTTTTAAGCCCAACTTTTCTTCTCGATTTTTCATCCGAAACCAAAAGTTTTCTCTTTGTGGCGAAGGAAAGAAAGACGGCGTAGAAAGAGGCGTGGAGATTTTTAGGGGGGTTGTAAGAACCGTGAGAGATTTATTGAATTCAAGCATACGAAAGAGATTTATACCGAGGACTAAATAGCCAAACCAAAGTAAAGTACAGAAAAACAGAAATGGAAGAAAGAAATAGGGAAATAAACATTCACAAATTTAATACGGGATTTATGATCAAAAGTCCTAATAATGCTTTAAAAAAAAAGATGGTTGTGCCTAGGAGCTGTTGGGTACCTCAAAATGCTAACAAATACTGGTCTCTACTAGATTAAATTAGCTACTTACTTGTCCTCGCGAGGCTGAGTGCCCCCAAACTCCAAGAGCAGAGCCAAAAAAACGTCGACCCCGCCGGGAATAAACCCGGGACCTCCACCGTGCAAGCTTAGCGTAATACTCACTCGGCCACGGAGGTTAATTAATTTCATGACCATCCTTTAGGAAAAATATAAGCCTCTGAGTGGGCTTTTTGTGTTGGGACGTGGTAGCTACTTACTTTGCCTCTATTGCGAGGTGGTAGCTACTTATTTTACCTCTATTGTGACGTGGTAGCTACTTATTTTACCTCTATTGTGACGTGGTAGCTACTTATTATGCCTCTATTGTTAGGTGGTAGCTACTTATTTTACCTGTATTATTGTGACGTGGTAGCTACTTATTTTACCTCTTTTGTGACGTGGTAGCTACTTATTTTACCTGTATTGTGACGTGGTAGCTACTTATTTTACCTCTACTGGGACGTGGTTGCTACTTATTTTACCTTTATTGAGACGTGGTAGCTACTTACTTGATTGCTTTCACCATGGATAGTCCCATATGAACACTTAGGATGGCGTGGTCAGGTCGCTCCTTGGGGGCGCCACTTATACAGTAGTAGCAGTCCCCCAGGATTTTGATCCGGAGCTGCTGGTATTTCTGGAACATGGGAGCAAAAGGGAGGAGGTATATCAGGGCGAGAGGAACGAAAGGGGTTGGTTATTTATTTAAGGCCGGCCAAACTTTCCTTGTTCATAAGTACCTACCTACCTACCTATTTCTAAATGAAGAACTACCTATACTTTTAACTTGTTCTTAAAATAATTATGTTGTATAGCTAGTGGCTATTACCTATGTACCTAATCGTGACACATCAAACATATTGCTCCAAGTAACTAAAGCAGGGGTTCCCAAACTTGCTCAAGCCATGGACCACTTTTGAATTTCATGATTTCCTACGGACCACTCAGGTCGCCAACTTACTGAGCCAGGCTCTGAACTGTTAAAATGGACTTATTTTCTTTCTTTTTCTTAAGGGGAAAAATAGAGTTTTTCCCCTGAATAGAAAATTGATTTTTTCTACTTTTGGGACCACCTTGTGGACCACTTGAAACCTTCTCGCAGACCTTAGTTTGGGAATCCCTGAAAAGGAACCTATAGACCTATAGTGTTATTTTCTGAAGACGCTATAAGAAGCTAATGTAAATATCATGTCTGTTGTTTCTTGATGACGGTCTATGTGTACTCAGGATAAACTGAAGATTAGAAAATGGAGGGGGCTCCCACCCCACGTCATCCCCTCCACTTTGTCCACCCCAAGAGAGAGAGAGAGAGAGAGAGAGAGAGAGAGAGAGAAAGAAGAGACCAAAGTCGTCTAGGGGATTGCGGAGAGAAAGAGAAAAAGAAAAAAAAGAAGACGATTGAAAATGAGAAGGGAAAGATGAAAAATAATAAAAGAAGTACTCAATTCTGAAGGGAAAGAGAAAGGAGGAGGAGGAGGAGAAGAAGAAGAAGAAGAGGAAGAAGAAGAAGAAGACGAATCCAAATACGAAAAATAGGAAGAAGAAGTAAAAGACAAATACGCATGCAAAATAGAATGGGTGGAAGAAGAAGAAGAAGAAGAAGAAGGGGAAGAAGAGAGACAAATACGAGGAAGTGGAAGAAGGAAAAGAAAAAGACGACGATAAAGTGATGAATGCAGGGAAAGGGAAAGACGAATACGAAGGAGTGGAAGACGAATAGGAAGAAGGAGACGAAGTGAAGAAGCACTCAATAATGAATATTCCATGTTCTTATTCACTATCATTATCATCAGGACTTCGTTTTTCATCAAGCGACTTTATATTTTCCATCAAAATTCATTTCGAAGTAGAGCGAGAGAGAATTCATTCAAATGAGACGGAGAAAAAAAACGTGGAATGAGAAAGAATGTGAAATGAGAAGAGGAGGGGGAGGAGAAGATATAGGTAGAACAGAAGGGAGGAGAAGAGAAGCGGAGAAAGACAAGAAGGGAGAAGAAGAAAAAGATGTTATATGAGAAAAGAAGAGGAAGACGAGAGAGAGAGAGAAAGAAGTAGGACAGGTGATGAGAACAGAGGGGTAAGCTGAGAACAGACGAAGAGGACGAAAGAAGGAGGGTGAGAAAGATTTTGGATAAGAAAATGAGGGGGGGGAAAAGAGTTTTTGGTAAGTATATTACTTTTCAATTTTCAATGACTATATATAAAAAAAATGTCCACGGTAGGTATACCTAGGTAGGTATAATTTGTAAATTTTAATTTTTTATTCATAAGCAACCTCACATTGATTTGGAGGTTTGTACAATTTAGCGGAGTGGATTATCGAGAAAAGACATGTTGTAATAAAAATATTACCTAAAGTTAGTCTCCTTCTTTTTATTCTTACTTACTTACTACCTAACAGGTAGGTACTATCAATTAAAGTAAAAGTTGTTCATTTTTATTAAATATATAGGTGTGACCCAACTCCCAACCTGGGCCTGAAAAATCCGCACTTTTCGGGTCAAAATTCACCTCTTATTTTTTGAGGGGTAAATATTTTCTCTCCCTCATTTTGGGATAGGAACACAGTGGGAGGGAAGAGGGGGTAGAAGGCCAGGGGAGGGGATAAACAAATTGGGAGGCGTGCAGGGAGAAAGTGCTTGAGCTTTTAATTAAAATCCATTTGTACCCAAAAGGGAGGGACGGGTGGGAAAAGGGAGGGAGAAACGAAATTTGTCTGTTATTGTGTGTGTGTTTTTGCAGCCTCCCCCCATTTTCTGTGGGAAAACAGGGGTGGTGAAGTTAACGGTAAGAGAGGGGGTTCGGGGATGGTAAAGGTGTGAGTATGTTTGGCTATATGACGAGAAAAAAGCTCCCCTCCAAAGCAACCCCCTCCCACCCCAAAGAATCGGTGAGGCGTGTAGAAAAGGGCAGGATGTGCTTTACAAAATTGTACCCATTTTTTATCCCCTCTCCCCCCACTATCTGCGTTGAGTTGGGTGGTTGATTGAGCTGTTCGAGGGTGGGTGAGGTGGTAACTGTAGAGTATATTGGGGGGCTGGGGGTGCGTTTCCTATTCCAAGCCCTGACCTACATTCTAAATTGCATTGCGAACTTTCCCTTTGTAAATCCGAGGGGGGGGGAGAGAGCCTGGGAGGGAAACAAGAATTTTATTGCATTAAATGGGAATCTAATGAGAGAGAGAGAGAGAGAGAGAGAGAGAGGGAGAGGGAGAGAGAAAGAGAGAGAGAGGGAAAGAGAGAGCATCAAAAAAAGGGAGCGAAAGGGAAATTTATCTGTTACCTACCTATCGAATCGTTTGAGGAGTGCAAAAAAAAAGTTCGAAAAAGTGAAAAAAAAGGTCGTCAAATTATTTCACCCTGTCCGGGAATCGCAGACGACACCGAGGCGAATACAATAGTCCGTCCCTTATACCTTTTTATTACTATTGTAATAATAAAGGAAGGACGGACTAAAAAGGTCGTCAAATTATTTCACCTTGTCCGGGAATCAAACCAGGTACTTACCTCAGACAGTCTATCGAATCTAGCGAAGAGCTCGTTGAGAATTTTGACCAACTCTGATGCAGAATAGGTCGATGATATGGCAGTGAACCCGACTATGTCCGCGTACAATATGCTGAAACAACAAACGGAATCGGAAATTAGGACCTATATTGGGTGTAGCTCCCATAAAATAGAATATCAGGTAACTAGTATAGTTCAGTGAACTGGAGAAAAAATACCTCCTTGGCCCCTTAAAGCCCCAAATAATATTGAAGTAGACTATATTGGGTGTAGCTCCCATAAAATAGAATATCAGGTAACTAGTATAGTTCAGTGAACTGGAGAAAAAATACCTCCTTGGCCCCTTTAAAGCCCCAAATAATATTGAAGTAGAAAAACTTTCTAAATAAAAGTAAATAAATAATAAAATTTAAGAATAAATAAAAATCTTCAAAGAAAGATAAAAAAAGTTAAATTTAGCTCGTAAAATGCTGTCTTCCCCCTTCCTTTTATTGGTAATACCTACCTTGTGTACCTTCCTACCTTCTTTATCCCTCGCTTTGTTATACCATTTTGTCCCTCCTTTTTATGTCCCTCTTTTACCTCTTTCTCTCCCTTCCTCTTCCTTTTTTTCTTTCCTGAGGGTACGGTATAAAAGAACGTATGTAAATGGGAAAAATTCTTTTACATGTGGTGGAGGTAGTCTTTTTTTATAATATTCAAACATTTTTTCCTTTGATCAGCAAAACCGTAGGAGGTACTTCAAAAAAGGAGTAGGATGGGGACGAAAGAAGACGAAAAGGAAGGAAAATTAGAACGCAAATAGGGAAAGAAAAGAAGGAGAAAAAAAGTAAAAAGAATAGAGGAAAATAAAATGAAGAACTTGTTCACACACTAAACTCATTTCTTTGTCCCATTTATCCTTAGGTCTACCTCTTCCTCTCTTGTTGGTGTTGAAAAAGAAGATCAGATATACAGATGAAAAGAGAAAAGATCTAGAGATTGGACATGAAAAGCTGAGGAAAACCAAGTCTCTTTTAGGAGAAAGAAATCTCCCAGATCTTGTCTCATTTGTACCGCCACGTGTTCTGGGAGCACGGACAGGAGGAGGCGTTCCTGGAACATGAAATAGAAAAAAAGTTATTTTTTAGTATGAAGGTAGGTACCTATTAAAAAGCATGTAAATGAAACAAACAAAAATTCAAGACAATCAGACAAGAAAACAAATCTAGACTTTCAATTTCAAACTTCTAGATCTAGTAAAGTGTCAAATGTGCCTACCTACATCAAACAGCATAAGCATGTACCTACTAGGGAGATATATTAAAAATTCAACATTTTGCTGAATTCATCGATATTACTCCTAGTTAGGGTCCAATTCCGGGCAAACTAAATTATTTGTCTCTTGTTTGAGCTCTCAAATAGACGCCTCGATAAGTACCACATCACCGCAGTCATAATTCACCATTTCTGCTGATTGGGGACCACAATGCGTACATTATTCAGCAGCTATACTGATTGGACCAGAGTAGGTACCTAATACATAATTCAAAATCTCTCATGATTGGACAATTGGACCACACTAATACCCAATTCAATATTCTATGGAGACAACACACTAAACCGCAATAATACCTACATATAACCTCTTGGAATTGGAAGTCGAAAGGGAATGAAATAAATTGCTTTAGCAGAAATATTCAATTGTGCGTTGCACATTGCATACATAAATTAATTTCCAGGCATTCATACAAATGATTAAATTCACCGGGTGCCTTGTATCACCACATAGGTACCAAAATTTCAACAAATTCGGACTTTCCGTTCGTGAGATCATGAGTTTTTGCGAAGGACAACTCAGACAAAAAGATTTGAAAATTTTAGGACTCATGGCCGCGTCCAGAAAGTTTTTTGTTTGGTTTTGCGTCCCCCCCCCCCCACCCCCCTCGTCCTGCCTATTATCTGTGCCTTTCGAATTTCAGGATTTCTTTGACTTTCGGGGAAATGTACATTTTTTGTAAAAATGGAAAGTGGGAAAGACATTTTGTGGAAAAACTGAAAACTTGAAAAGTCCAACAAGTTTTGTCGCAGACTTTTTTCCCCCAAAACGATCAGAAAGGAAAGTAAACGTTGATATATTTTTGTAGAAGAAAAGGTAAAAGGTAAATATTGAGTGAACAGATAAGGTTCGTTCTTGGAACTCGCTGGCTAAATAGGATAAATCCTTATCCCGTTCTGTTCTAAAACTCTTTTCGATTTAAGGACAATAGGACCTCCGTTGTAACAGTTCCCTCTATTCTCTTGGATAAGCGGAACAAACTTTATCCTAAACAAATATTAAGGTTCGTTCTCGGAACAACTGGCTTTCTACTATCCTGTCCTGCTTCTCTCTTCGATTTGGGGACAAATAGACCTCCGTCCTCCGTTGTTACAATATTTACAATTCTCTGATGCTCTCTATCACACACTGATCGCTCTACAATCTCTACATATCTCCAGAACCTCAACACCTACATATAAAGCTGAAATTTGGTACGAATATTCCGAATATGTTCTATAGATGTGCAATAAGAGAGGATTTTGCCGAAATCTAAAACCATCTCGGCTAGCCTAGTTAGCTTGGTTTATAGCACGGCTGCCTTGTAAGCGCTATAGGTTGCGAGTAGGTACGCCCGGGGCGGATTTTATCATGATGTGATGTTTTTACATAGAGCTAAATCAAAATTTTGAATAAGGTGTACCTTCAAAATCAAGCCCCCCCAAAAATTTAGGCAAGAACCGCCTATGTGTTGAGAATGAATTGGATGGCTTTTAGAGAAGGGAGCTAGAGGGAGGGAGAGAGAGAAGAGAGAGAGAGAGACTGCAACGGACTTGTTAGAAGTTATAGGTACCTAATACATACTGATTACACATACCTAATTAGTCTAATTACCATCACCAAGGAAAATTGAGTATTTTGTGAACATCACACGACTTTCCTTATCCTATTGAATGATGTTTATCTAACCGTATAGTTGGTATAGTTGAAAACCGCCAAAACCGCCACATAGATTCTGCAATCGTGAAACTTTGCTTTCACATGAATACTTGAAAGCTTTTGAATACACGCGGGACCTTTGCCTTGGCAGAGCTTTTTCCTGTGGATATGTTTGTACGTCATGTAGGTAATAACCACGCAGAAAGTTCTCTTCAATATTTCAAGACCAAAGCTACTGAGTGCGAATAGCATACTCACCTAAAAGCTATACCAGAACCTAGGTGCCTATTTGATGAAGTAATTGTATCTTTCGTCCGAGTAGGTAGAACTATTATCGTCCAAAATTCATCGACATCGGTGTAATTTATTGTTTTCAAAGACGTCGAAAAATATTTATTTGCAGCTTACGTAAAAAATCTATTTATCATTAGAATTCCCGATAAAAATAAAATAAAGAGCAAGATCAAAGGTTAAGTTCGAAAATAGAAAATGCGATTAATCTCCTGACAAAAAAAAGAAAAAAAAAATAATAATAATAATAATAATAAAATCTCATTTTTACCATCAAACAATATCTTCAACGCACATCCATACCACTCACCCACTTCCAATCCTCTAGTGTCAGCAAAAAATTTCCCTTTGATTTTTCATTCTCTTTCATTTTCTCTTTCTCTCGCCAATACAAAGTCGTTTCAATTTCCACTATCGCTTCGATATCACAGCCTGGTACGATATTCGTGCAATACGTACGGATTTACTTATCTTGAACTCTTTGTTTTCACTTTTTCACGCCATAAAGTCTGACATGGCTTACAGCATCGGTTTTAGAGATTTGAAAGAAAAAGTAGATATTTAGACATTTATAGGAGATCGTCCTTTTTTTTCAAGAGGTTTGATAGAGGGAACTGTAGCGGCCAAGGATGTCTTATCGTCCCGAAATCGAAGAGAAAATGAAGACAGGATAGGAGAAAGCCAGCCGTTCCGAGAACGAACCCTATCCGTTTAGGATTAAATCTTCCCCGTGCGGGAATCGAACCCGCGACCTAGCGCTCTCAAGGGAGACACGCTACCCTCCAAGCTAACTAGGCTGGCCTTCTTTGTGATAGAACGATTACTGTTTGTGTTCCTTTTAGGAGTGGGATTTCACTGTCACTGAAAATTCCCTTTACCTTCTTCAATGTCCATTCTTCGCGCTTTCAAAGTAAAAATCCTTCTACCCTTTCAAATTTTCCCTTCTTTTCAAATCTTCAAACTTCAAAGCTCTTCACGACCACACGTGCTGCACTTTGCATCATAATTTATACTAGGCGCGATTTAGCTCGGAATAGTTGAAATAAGAGTTAGTTGGGGTTAGAATAGTGTAAGTGAGGGAGGTAGGTCCGTACCTAATACATACAGAGCCTCCACAAGGGGGTGGTCTAGTCTCCTTTGCCAAAGGGCCGGCCTCAAGGGGGCAGAACTGGGAGTTACGCGCCATCTTGGATTCCTGTGGTTTAGTACAGACGCTACCATGCCAAAAGAGGGGAAGCGAGCTTCAGAAGAGGGGAAATTTCGAAAGGAAAATACAACTTAGCTACCTATACGCCTAAACCTATTATTTTCGTAAAAAAGGGCTGAAAAGGGCCCTGCCTACCCTATGTAAATGGGTACTAATCTGTAACCTGCCAGTATAATTGACGTGCTTACATTAAGGTCAAGGCTGGGGGAGCTTTTCCCGAGGAGGGGGAGAAGGAAGTGAGAACGAGATGGAAGAGGGAAGAGAGAGAAAGAGGATAAGAATGATGGGTGTAATGAACGCAGAGAAAGAATTTTAATGGTAGAGTGAGTGAGAGAGAAAGATAGATAGAGAGAGAGAGAGAGAGAGAGAGAGAGAGAGAGAGA
>NW_007377475.1:5621-30845 GCF_000475195.1 Diaphorina citri | reverse complement strand
TTTCGGTCTAGTTTAACAATATCTCGGGAACGGTATGAGCTAGAGACTTGAAATTTGGTATGTAGTTCACAAATGTGACAAGGATGCAACAGAAAACGTTTAGTTGAGATAGGTGCTGCGCTTGGCGGTATTTTGACCTCTTTTGGACGGATTTCGATCGTTTTTTGGCGGTTTTCAGCTATACCGACTAAACGGTTAGAGATATGGTAAAAGTCAGGGTAAAATAATACTCAAATAAGCATCATTCAATAGGATAAGGAAAGTCGTGTGATGTTCACACCAGATTTTTTACATAGAGCTAAATCAAAATTTTGAATAAGGTGTACCTTCAAAATCAAGCCCCCCCAAAAATTTAGGCAAGAACCGCCTATGTGTTGAGAATGAATTGGATGGCTTTTAGAGAAGGGAGCTAGAGGGAGGGAGAGAGAGAAGAGAGAGAGAGAGACTGCAACGGACTTGTTAGAAGTTATAGGTACCTAATACATACTGCTTACACATACCTAATTAGTCTAATTACCATCACCAAGGAAAATTGAGTATTTTGTGAACATCACACGACTTTCCTTATCCTATTGAATGATGCTTATCTAACCGTAGGTATAGTTGGTATAGCTGAAAACCGCCAAAAAACGGTCGAAAACCGCCAAAACCGCCACATAGATCCTGGAATCGTGAAACTTTGCTTTCACATGAATACTTGAAAGCTTTTGAATACACGCGGGACCTTTGCCTTGGCAGAGCTTTTTCCTGTGGATATGTTTGTACGTCATGTAGGTAATAACCACGCAGAAAGTTCTCTTCAATATTTCAAGACCAAAGCTACTGAGTGCGAATAGCATACTCACCTAAAAGCTATACCAAAACCTGGGTGCCTACGAGTATTTGATGAAGTAATTCTATCTTTCGTCCGAGTAGGTAGAACTATTATCGTCCAAAATTTATCGACATCGGTGTAATTTATTGTTTTCAAAGACGTCGAAAAATATTTATTTGCAACTTACGTAAAAAATTCTATTTATCATTAGAATTCCAGATAAAAATAAAATAAAGAGCAAGATCAAAGGTTAAGTTCGAAAATAGAAAATGCGATTAATCTCCTACAAGAAGTAGAGTAGGAAGCAAGAGACATGCAGGTCAAGCAACGCATAGCACACAAAATAATATTGGCGCCAAATTAAAATTAAAATCTATTTACTATCTTGCTTGCTTGCTTGCTTGCTTGTTTGTTTGCTTGCTCAAGAAGAAGAAGAAGGAAAATTGAAATACCTTGGAAAAAGATCGGAAGTGAGAACGAAACAAGAACAAGAAAAGGAGCGGAAGAGGAACAAGGAGAAGGAGGAGGAGGAGGAGGAGGAAGAGGAAGAGAGGACGACGAAGAAGAGAAAAAAAATGAAGGAATAATGAGATATCTACCTACCCGGGAAAAGAAGATAGGGAGGAAGAAACAAACAAGAAGAAGTAGAGGAGGCAGAAAAGACGAGGGAAAGAAGAATAAGAAGGGAAAGAAAAGGGAGAAGAATGAAATTAATTTCCTTTTCATTTCTGGTATTATTTATTGATGGAAAAAAGCACTTGCAATATTTTTAAGGCTTACCGCGCCGCGCCGGGAGAATTTTTTTCCCGATCTAAAAGGAAAAATAAGCATGGAAAATCTGAGTAGGGAAAGTGCACGTAGCATAGGTTAGATTTTCAGGACGATAACCGTGAAACCGTGTTAGTAAAAGGAATAGTAAATTGATGAGCATGTAGACATTTTACTGTTGACTAAGGACTATACGCGTACACGAATGAACTCACAAAATTAATAGTATTTTTTTTTTTTTTTTCAAACACAATTTAATTTTCCACCAAACTTCAAACTTTCATACAGTGAGATTTCGACGAAATACCTACAAAATCCCCCCCCCCCCCCCCTCGCCCTACCTATTATCTGTGCCTTTCGAATTTCAGGACTTCTTTGACTTTCGGGGAAATGTACATTTTTTGTAAAAATGGAAAGTGGGAAAGACATTTTGTGGAAAAAGTGAAAAGTTCAACAAGTTTTGTCGCAGACTTTTTTCCCCCAAAGCGATCAGAAAGGAAAGTAAACGTTGATATCTTTTTGTAGAAGAAAAGGTGAAAGGTAAATATTGAGTGAACAGATAAGGTTCGTTCTTGGAACTCGCTGGCTAAATAGGATAAATCCTTATTCTGTTCTTTTTCTCTTTTCGATTTAAGGACAATAGGACCTCCGTTGTAACAGTTCCCTCTATTCTCTTGGATAAGCGGAACAAACTTTATCCTAAACAAATATTAAGGTTCGTTCTCGGAACAACTGGCTTTCTACTATCCTGTCCTGCTTCTCTCTTCGATTTGGGGACAAATAGACCTCCGTCCTCCGTTGTTACAATATTTACAATTCTCTGATGCTCTCTATCATACACTGATCGCTCTACAATCTCTACATATCTCCAGAACCTCATCACCTATAAAGCTGAAATTTGGTACGAATATTCCGAATATGTTCTATAGATGTGCAATAAGAGAGGATTTTGCCGAAATCTAAAACCATCTCGGCTAGCTTAGTTAGCTTGGTTTATAGCACGGCTGCCTTGTAAGCGCTAGGTTGCGAGTGCGCCCGGGGCGGATTTTATCATGATGTGATGTTCTCTCCTACAAGAAGTAGAGTAGGAAGCAAGAGACATGCAGGTCAAGCAACGCATAGCACACAAAATAATATTGGCGCCAAATTAAAATCTATTTACTATCTTGCTTGCTCGTAGCAGAGGGTTTTAGATAATGTAAGTAGAATGGGTGATATGCTTACCTGTCGAAATAGAAAAGGCTGACTACTAGTAGAATCACCGAGCTGATGGATCAGGAGTAGAAGACAAATGTACACAATACAGGATACTAAACTAAGCAGTCTACAGATTTGTAACTTCACAGGGAGGGTGGCATAGATGAAGAAGCTGATGAGGACTATCCAGCCCAGGTAGTCCCTGCTGGTGTGAGGATAGACTTGTAGTCCCATGTGTAAGAGGAGTTGTAGGAGGGACAGGCCCCAGGTCACATGGGGTATCACAGACCAGAACGGTTTCGAACGAAAGCGACACCACAGGAAGATGGAAATATTTACAAGAAGAAACACAACACTATGTACAAAATGAACACTATTTACATCGACTATTAGGACTAGGTTTTGTAAATTGAAGAGCACGCTCGCCAGGAGGTAGCACTCAATGGCAGATCGCTTCTGCTTCACACTGTAGCTCTGAAACAGTCCCTCCAAAGTTGCGTCTTTGAAGGACGAGGGAAACATTTGCTCCGATGTTCCTGCCTCCATGGCTGCCGCGAGACGACTGAGTCACAGCAAGATGTTCAGGTTCTTCACAATATCTCGCCCTGGCCCTGGCTCTCTCTCTTGCCCTGGCTTTTCAGTTTCTCCTCGTGTGCACAACCCAAATCGATAGCAACTCCCCACTTTGGAAAATTTCAGCTAGCTTTTTTTTTACATTTTCCTTTTCTACGACTGTTCTACTTTTCAGTTTGTTTGGAAACTTCAAAAGCTCCCCCATCCTTGTCCTGTCTCTTCGCTCTTCTTCTTGCTTCTCTTCATAGCTATCTTGTATTATTCTCCAGTCTATTACTAGAGATGGTTTATTATTGATGGCAACTAGTCTTACCCAAATGCTTCATTGTTTTCTTTTAAAAAGATGAGCAGGATTCATTTTATTTCTTATTTTTCTCTATTCAAAACGAAAACAAGGAATAACTTTATTTCTATATCATTTTACTTTTTTTTTATTTTTAAAAGAAAAACTAAGTTACTCTTATTCCCAATTATTAAACGAAGAAGAAAAGAAGAAGTTTATGTAGGTAGGTATTATTTATAATCCAGGTGCAGTGGTGCGGTAAGTTAAGCCCCAGCAACTTTAATTAGATCTAAGCAATTAAGATTTTGCTTTATTAGTCAAATTTCATTATTATTATTAGCATTAAGGATCATTATCATTTTTTTTAAAAAAAAGGTCAAGAAGAGATTATGGAAAGTGTGGCGATAGACTACGGTCGACTGTGTATTGACAAGTTTAGAATATTCGAAAGAAGACCCACAAGGCAGAACACATTCGAGCCATTTGGTTGACAAAATCAAAAACCCTTATACCGACCATCGGCCACTCCAGACAGACCCAGTTCTGTCAGACCATCCGAACGAGCGTGGCGGAAAAAGCTTCCAACCATTGGTCTCAGGCGGTCTGAGAGACTAGAAGTCGGACGCTTTTTCCGCTACACACGTTCTGGCGGCGCGTCTGACAGACGACAGAGCTCAGTCTGATAGTCCGAGCGCATGAATAAGTGGCCGGCCTAGTCTCAAATAAACCCGGAGTACTTAATAAGAAGGTACTGTATCTCATAATTATACGTTACTGTAGGTATGGCACGTTTAAATAAAAATAGAATCATGAGAAACACGAGTAGGTACAAAAATACACTAGTTTCTAGCTGTATCTAGTTTGGGCCAAGTGGCAGCTGTGCATATCTCTCATTGCTGAGATAGAGATAGTCAGTAGCACACAAGTAAAGTAAGACATTAATATACCTACCTACAATAGTCTAAACCTCTCAAGGTTTTGTTTATCAAGTCTACTTTACATATTTTACAGGGTGCCCCACTTAGACCTCATCTAAGGAATCCCAGAGAACTCTGATACAATATTGGAATTGGGGGGTCGCCGCCAATTCCAATTGGTAGATTGGAATACATCACAATACATCCATTTTATGCATTTTGGATCACTACATTTGTCAATGGTAAAGGATATATATTATCCTGGGGATCAGTTCAAACTTTGAAATTGGGATTTGAGTGAATTGAAAACTGGAACACATCACATGCCTTTGGGAAGACTCCATTTGTCAAGGGTAAAGGATATATCTTATCCTTTGGAACAGTTTAAACTTTGAAATTGGGATTTGAGTGAATGGAAAACTGGAACACATCACATGCCTTTGGGAACACTCCATTTGTCAAGGGTAAAGGATATATCTTATCCTGGGGATCAGTTTAAACTTTGAAATTAGGATTTGAGTGAATGGAAAACTGGAACACATCACATGCCTTTGGGAACACTCCATTTGTCAAGGGTAAAGGGTTTACTTTGCCTTGGGATCAATTTAATTTGAAGAACCGATTTCCTATTGTTCGCATATAATTTTACATTTTTACATGTTGCAGCTTATTGTTTCCTCTGTTGCCAAACCGACGGCTTTCAGGTTTTCAGTTCATTAGTGGAGAGAATTTCTAAGCGAACAAGCCATGAAAGGCGATTATTGATCATTGATGTCATAGGATTATTATTTGTTTAGTCAATTCCAATTGGTAAGTTGGAATACATCACAATACATCCATTTTATGCATTTTGGATCACTACATTTGTCAATGGTAAAGGATATATCTTATCCTGGGGATCAGTTTAAACTTTGAAATTGGGATTTGAGTGAATTGAAAACTGGAACACATCACATGCCTTTGGGAACACTCCATTTGTCAAGGGTAAAGGGTTTACTTTGCCTTGGGATCAGTTTAATTTCAAGAACCGATTTCCTATTGTTCACATATAATTTTACATTTGTACATGTTGCAGCTTATTGCTTCCTCTGTTGCCAAACCGACGGCTTTCAGGTTTTCAGTTCATTAGTGGAGAGAATAATTTCTAAGCGAACAAGCCATGAAAGACGATTATTGATCATTGATGTCATAGGATTATTATTTGTTTAGTTACCTATTAAAACCTCTAGCAATGAAAATTCAACACTAAATTTCATTGCTTCTAGCGAGTTTTTGCATTAAGAATGGAAATGAAAGAGGCCCACCTTCCCTAGAATTCTTCGTGTACCATTTTATTGTGTTACACCCTGTAGACGGGAACAGAAGTTTGTCATATTCCATTCTGACAGTACAATATTATAATCATACGACAGTTGTACTGTAGACATTGTGTTATGTACTGTGGAGTACTGAAGATATTATATTGTATTATAGACATTGCGTTACCCAATACCAGACGGTATGGTAAATGGTATAGGGCAGCAATTTCCAACTGGCGGCCCGCCAGACCATTTTTGTGGGCCGCGAAGCTTTTAGGGTAGGCCCCCTCGGGCTTGATTTTTGTTCTTTAACTATGAGGTGGAATCCGATAATGGAGCATCCCCTCTGTATGTGGCCCGCGAAGTACCTGCCTATGTTGGATGTGGCCCGCATACACATGGAAGTTGGAAATCCCTGGTATAGGGAGAAGTGAGATACTATGGCTTTAGACGTGTGGGGGTTAGAAATGTTAGACTGTTCTTCTAAAAGATCTTCCTATAAAGAACTACCAAACCATGGTTAATTGGTCATCCTATCTCAAGGGCTTGAATTCCCTGAAGATCCAGTGGTGTCAAAAGCACAAAATTTCCGCCAAGTGTATTAGTAATCGACACTCCTTCTGGAGCAAGGGCACTAAGAAGTGTAATCGACCCTTAATGGTACAAGTACTCAAAATGGAGCAATTAAATTTTTATTGTGTCTCACTAAAAGGTGAATGCCTCAGTTATGAACCCACGAATTGGATAATGTCTTATGATGAAGAATATGAATGAGTTTTATTGTTACGAATATAAAATACGAGTCTGATAACAATAATTTATTAAAAATGTAAAAGAAAACATTTAATAAAGTGGAAGTATTTACTGCTAAACATAAATAAATATTAGGTATTTAGGTATGTATATTTCCACAATGTTGGCAAAGAGCTAGTGAGCTTTGTACCAATTTACCTATTCTTTTCTCAGTCGAAATCAATCAGCGGCGATCACCTAGTAAGTTGAATGCAATAGTTTCCAATCGCTCAGTGAAGTTCACCAACTCTGCGCGATCGCATGCTGGCTTTTACCGCCCCCACTGTGTGAGTTTATTCCGAGGAGGCGGCTAGCTTGTGGCCAAATGGAGAGTTACGTCAGTAACGAGAGTAAAATCTCTGTCAAGAACAGCGTAGAGGCAGCGGCGCGAAGATAGCGAATGCAAAAGTTCCCAATTGCTCACTGAAATAAAGCAACTCTGAGCTTGGCATTTATGCAGTGACTTCACTCTCTGCTTCGGAAAAAATCAATCCGTCTCGGATTCGCCAACACCCTGTTGGCAATCAAAAACGAAAACTCGCCAGGTATAATTTTTCAACCCCTCCTCTTCCCGACTTCCCGGCCATTTGCCATTCAAAGACGACATAATCTCGTTCGAAATTCGAAAATTAAGACTGAACGAAAACGCTGTTAATAAATTGCCCAAATTATATATCAGTTCCACTCGCAGAGAGAGGTTGCCAAAAGAGTTTTTACGTCCGAGTGAGTGGGTCTCGAGTCATCCTACATTTATACGTAGACGAATTAGAAATAAACATATTAAATAAAAAATACTCTCGCACAGAGCAGATCAAAACAAACGGTTTTTTTTTCTTTCTTTTTAAAAACAAATTAAAAAAAAAATACTTTCCCGGAGAGCACACAAAAAAAAACGGTTTTTTTTTTTTTTTTTTTTTTTACAACGGTCGTAAATTTAGTCGAAAAGATATTTATACCGACTCCTCCATTTAGTAGTGGCGGGGTTCAAACATTAAATGTTTAAAATTGAAAATAAAAAAATAAAAAAAAAATTATTCAGTGAAAAGCCACTACAAGTTTCGATTTTAATGTCCGTTTCATTCACTAAACAGAGGGAGATGTCCAGTCACTTTAACAGCAGAATAGGTGGAAAGCAAGATCTGAATAAAAACTATCTAACTGATGAAATACCACCATTGTTCCGGAGAACCGAGAGGTTCTTAGCGGGTTGAGCGGGCAGGAATTGGTGTCAAAAGGGATACACACCATACCCTGAGCAGTGAGCCGTTAACCGAACTTTTAGGGCTGTCTGCCCTTACACCTAAGCATCAGAGTGGGTTTTTTGTGTACGGAGTACGGCAAGTAGAACATACCCTCCAACAATGCTGGAGAAGTCAGAAAGATGTTCCTCCTACAAAGAACAACGAGCCCTGAGCCAATCGGTTTGTTTGAAACTGTAAACAACTCGCGAAAATCTCGACACCAGAGGCGCTTCCTAGTGGAAAATATCAGAAGATGACGGAATCTCAAGTTCTATTTCTCGTATTTAGTGAGGGGCTCCTGCCCCCTGAGCCCTTTTTACCCTGAGCCCTTGTTACCCTTCGCCACTGGCCGTAATAAAATTTATTTTATCACAACTGTCTACGCCAACTGCTGCTCTCTCGTTTTGTAGATACAGATACTCGTATGATATACATAATATACCTAGCTATGTATACATACAAGAGGTACTCGCATAATTATAAGCGACATTTATGCTCTCGTAAAATTATGCAAAATGCATATTTTAGCAAAGACTTGACCCTATGATATTTTAAGCTATTCATCGTCCAAACTGACCTCAGAAGTGGTTAGCTCGGTGGACTTCGGATTTGGAGGTCAGTGGTTCGATTCCGAGTCAAGTTAAAAAATTTTAATGTAGTAGGTACCATAATATACCTAGCTATGTATACATACAAGAGGTACTCGCATAATTATAAGCGACATTTATGCTCTCGTAAAATTATGCAAAATACATATTTTAGCAAAGACTTGACCCTATGATATTTTAAGCTATTCATCGTCCAAACTGACCTCAGAAGTGGTTAGCTGGGTGGACTTCGGATTTGGAGGTCAGTGGTTCGATTCCAAGTCAAGTTAAAATTTTTTAATGTAGTAGGTATAATAAAATTTATTTTATCACAACTGTCTACGCCAACTGCTGCTCTCTCGTTTTGTAGATACAGATACTCGTATGATATACATAATATACCTAGCTATGTATACATACAAGAGGTACTCGCATAATTATAAGCGACATTTATGCTCTCGTAAAATTATGCAAAATGCATATTTTAGCAAAGACTTGACCCTATGATATTTTAAGCTATTCATCGTCCAAACTGACCTCAGAAGTGGTTAGCTGGGTGGACTTCGGATTTGGAGGTCAGTGGTTCGATTCCAAGTCAAGTTAAAATTTTTTAATGTAGTAGGTATTGTCATTTGGGAAAGCTTTTACCATCATAAGCCGACTGCAGTTACAGTTTATTATTGAATTTATTGGTTGAGTTTCACTTGCCTAGACCTGAAATTCGCCCAAAATTTGCCTACATACACACGGATCTGTCGAAAGACTAAAAGTCCAAGTACACTTATCTGTCACGAGCACGTTCCTTAACTCTGGCTTGTTCCACATTACTTTACATCTTGGTATTGTCCGTCTCCGTGCTGGATAAATGTGCGGTCGTGCATTTGATCCAATGTAAATTAACATGGAACATTGGAACAAACTAGACATAAGGTAACGAAACGGAGACGGAACATATGTCGCATATCCTAGCCTGTCCCTGTGTACCAGACTTTATTTCGATACACAATTTCCTAACGCTGATAACAATAATTTATTAAAAATGTAAAAGAAAACATTTAATAAAGTGGAAGTATTTACTGCTAAACATAAATAAATATTAGGTATTTAGGTATGTATATTTCCACAATGTTGGCAAAGAAGTAGTAAGCTTTGTACCAATTTACCTATTCTTTTCTCAGTCGAAATCAGACGAGTCTGATAACAATAATTTATTAAAAATGTAAAAGAAAACATTTAATAAAGTGGAAGTATTTACTGCTAAACATAAATAAATATTGGGTATTTAGGTATGTATATTTCCACAATGTTGGCAAAGAGCTAGTGAGCTTTGTACCAATTTACCTATTCTTTTCTCAGTCGAAATCAATCAGCGGCGATCACCTAGTAAGTTGAATGCAATAGTTTCCAATCGCTCAGTGAAGTTCACCAACTCTGCGCGATCGCATGCTGGCTTTTACCGCCCCCGCTGTGTGAGTTTATTCCGAGGAGGCGGCTAGCTTGTGGCCAAATGGAGAGTTACGTCAGTAACGAGAGTAAAATCTCTGTCAAGAACAGCGTAGAGGCAGCGGCGCGAAGATAGCGAATGCAAAAGTTCCCAATTGCTCACTGAAATAAAGCAACTCTGAGCTTGCCATTTATGCAGTGACTTCACTCTCTGCTTCGGAGCCAAAATCGAAGAGAGAAGAAAGACAGGATAGGAGGAAAGCCAGCCGTTCCGAGAACGAACATTATCCCTTCAGGATAAAATCCGCCCCGGGCGGGAATCGAACCCGCGGCCTAGAGCTTCCAAGGCAGACGCGCTAAAAACCAAGCAAACTAGGCTGGCCTAATCATTCCTTGAAAACGTGTTGTTTTACAGCTAACCAATCTGTAAAACACAACATGTTTAGCTGTAAAACATGAACAGCCGTACAACACAGCATACATAGGTAAGTATCAAGGCACTTCCCAGTACCTGAAATTTGAGATCCCGTGAGAGACATTGATAGGAGGAAAGCCAGCCGTTCCGAGAACGAACATTATCCCTTCAGGATAAAATCCGCCCCGGGCGGGAATCGAACCCGCGGCCTAGAGCTTCCAAGGCAGACGCGCTAAAAACCAAGCAAACTAGGCTGGCCTAATCATTCCTTGAAAACATGTTGTTTTACAGCTAACCAATCTGTAAAACACAACATGTTTAGCTGTAAAACATGAACAGCCGTAACACACAGCATACATAGGTAAGTATCAAGGCACTTCCCAGTACCTGAAATTAGAGATCCCGTGAGAGACATAAAGAAACTGAAAATCTAAAACAGAAAACAGTAGGTAATTAATATCTTTTCATTACTAGGCATGCGAGTAGGTAGGTATATGCACCTGTAGATAGGTAGGTATTGATACCTATAAGTAGGTACATGTACCTATAGTCTATAGAACTGGATATCGCATTCACAGATGCTTGTAGGTAGGTGTTGTAGGTAGATGTTTTACGTCAATGTTTGAAAAAAATTCAATTCTCTCCCTTCACAGTTCCGCCTAAATTTTATGCGTTTACTTACACAGATTATGTTCGAAATTGTAAGCGAACCAAAGCTAACAGAAGAAAACAACAATACTAAAACAGAAAACAGTAGGTAATTAATATCTTTTCATTACTAGGCATGCGAGTAGGTAGGTATATGCACCTGTAGATAGGTAGGTATAGGTACCTATAAGTAGGTACATGTACCTATAATAATAGAACTGGATATCGCATTCACAGATGTTTGTAGGTAGGTGTTGTAGGTAGATGTTTTACGTCAATGTTTGAAAAAATTCAATTTTCTCCCTTCACAGTTCCGCCTAAATTTTATGCGTTATAATGCGTTTACTTACACAGATACATTGTAAGCGAACAAAGCTAACAGAAGAAAACAACAATTACTGTGGACAATTCATACTAAAGTAGGTATATGATTACCGTGAGGTGTGTGAATAAGTACTTTCCGTATCCGGTATAACATAACTTTCAAATTCTGTTAGGCCGCGGGTTCGATTTCCGCCCGGGGCGGATTTTATCCTGATGGGATCATGTTCTCGGAACGGCTGGCTTTCTCCTATCCTCTTTTCCTTCTCTCTTCGATTTCCGGACGGTAAGACCGGTAAGCAATTACCTACAGCTCCCCCTGTCAAACCTCTTGAAAAAAAATCAAATTCTGTACCTACTTCCAAAATTCCACAATTTAGAACACCTATTCAGGTAATATATACCATCTCAGACAACAATAGAAAGATTGAAAATTAGACTTGGATTACCTATAGAATCAAAACCCTGACCAATAAAAAGTTCTTGGTCTGAGGAGGCTAAGAATGGTCCAAGTTGAGATGATTTTTCCACGGAAATCTATTAGTTAGGTATTAGGTACTTGGTAGATAGTAGATCAAGACTATCAAGAGGTGTGTAGGTAGTTACATGCTATACATTGTTCAAAATTACAGGTTACCTATACGTTTACGTCAGTATTAATTATTTTATGTCTTCTAAAGTGTCAAACAGGGGTGGGGAAAATTCAGTGGAGTGGTCATGGTGAACTTCGAAAGTGGAGATCGGTAGTTCGAGTCCCAGTCAAGTCATAAAATCTATCGTATTGCCATTGCCATTGCCCACATCATGATCAATTCACCTGGTAGGTTAGGTATGGAGTAGGGAGTTAAAAGTTGACTAAGTTCATACTCGATAAATTTTAATCGGGGAAAAGCCAGCCTAGTCAGCTTGAAAGGTAACGCCTGGATTTACAATCGTTAGATTGCGGGTTCGATTCCCATCCGGGGCGAACTTTATCCTAAACAGAAAAGGTTAGTTGTCTAGCTCTCTTCTATTCTGTATTCTTTCTCCCACTGCAGTTACAGTTTATTATTGAATTTATTGGTTGAGTTTCACTTGCCTAGACCTGAAATTCGCCCAAAATTTGCCTACATACACACCGATCTGTCGAAAGACTAAAAGTCCAAGTGTCCAAGTACACTTATCTGTCACGAGCACGTTCCTTAACTCTGGTTTGTTCCACATTACTTTACATCTTGGTACTATCCGTCTCCGTGCTGGATAAATGTACGGTCGTGCATTTGATCCAATGTAAATTAACATGGAACATTGGAACAATCTAGACATAAGGTAACGAAACGGAGACGGAACATATGTCGCATATCCTAGCCTGTCCCTGTGTATCAGACTTTATTTCGATACACAATTTCCTAACGTTATCCACCACCTTGTATAATAAACAGAGTTCTTAATTCCCTAATCAGTCGATCCTCTTGAAAGAACAATGGGGATTATAAATTAAGTGTGCACTCAGTGATAGGCACTTCTCTAAATGGCCGCTCGAGAATATAACTAGCAGGAAATGTACTCTGCTCTCGACGGCCCACGCAATTGTAGGTGGTTCACAAAGTTCTGGGTCACCTCTAACGCAAGGTGTACAGAAAGTTGAGAGACTAAAGGAAGCCAGCCAGCAACCCAGAACAAACCTTACCTGTTGGGATGAAATCATCCCCGTGACAAGAATCAAACCCGCGATCTAGCGCTTACAAGGCAGACCTTCCAAGCTCACTAGACTAAACTCTGATCTACATTGAGAAAATGTCCTTCATGTGTTGGACATATTTTTGTCACAATCAAAATCGGAAAAATCGTTTGGGAGTTTATAGCGAAATAAATCAACTTGCAAACCCATTTACAGTCAGACAAATTGCAAAATAGTCGAGTTATAACTTGGAACTCGATTCTTTCGTTTAAATATGTAACGGGAATCCGAGCTGGGAAGATCTAAAAAGTTACAGACCCGAAAACTGTAGGTCGCATAAATATGTAGTCCTTTGTGCCCAATGACTGGGGTCACAATCTGGGGTTCAAAGTTTGAAGGTGCCCTATACAGTGTTTTTACTATCTCATCCCGACACAGTGGGATTTTTATCAATTTTCTGGGATTTTTCGGGTCTGACTGGGATAAAAAAGGATTTAGGGATTTTCACAAATTTTAAGGGATAATAATTTTTATTTATCTAATAAAATACATTAATTATTTAAAGTCAATATTGAAGGGTATTTGAGTGAAATTGTGAGTGTATATGGCCGCCATACACGCCCTACATGGACGCTACGCCACTGGTTCAAACTCAGAATAAGTTTTACTCTTGGTTAATCTAATTGGTTGATTTCAAATCTGATTGGTTGATTTCAAAATTTTCAGCCAATCAGATTGCTCGAAGAGTTAAACTTAATACGAGTTTAAACTCAGGTAGTAGCCCTGACCAAACAGTAAACCAGAGGCGTTCGATTGCTATTTGTCAAATTTCAGACTACAATCAAATCGATTGTTTGAAATCACACGTGTTTTACGGATGTTATTAGGTTCGTGGATTATTTTAGTGGAAAATTTCGAGTACCTGTTGTAAGACCTATAATACCAGGTGGATAACTTGTCTAACAGGTAGGTAGGTGGGTATTATTTTAGCAATAAAACAATTCTACACCTACTTGTTACTGGTGTCGATTAGGTAACAATAAACAGTAAACTCCATATTTACTCCCAACAGATTACTATCTTAACAATGGTGACGTAAAAGTGCTGACCAAATGGGGAAAATTCAGTGGAGTGGTCATGGTGAACTTCGAAAGTGGAGATCGGTAGTTCGAGTCCCAGTCAAGTCATAAAATCTATCGTAGTGCCATTGCCCACATCATGATCAATAATTCACCTGGTAGGTGAGTATGGAGTAGGGAGTTAAAAGTCAAAGTTGACTAAGTTCATACTGGATAGATTTTAATCGGGGAAAAGCCAGCCTATTCAGCTTGAAAGGTAACGCCTGGATTTACAATCGTTAGATTGCGGGTTTGATTCCCATCCGGGGCGAGCTTTATCCTAAACAGGAAAGGTTAGTTGTCTAGCTCTCTTCTATTCTGTATTCTTTCTCCCTTAAATTTTGGGACTTCATCGTGAAACAAACAAACAGACAAACAAACAAACAGGTTTACAAGTAGACCTCCGTTAACTCAGAGTTCTCTACATAAATAAATAAAATATGTCTTTTCTTTGTGTTACACAATGTCGGAATGGAGGCTCGTGTTTTGGCTCACGTTCATAATTCTGGCGGTCACCAATCTATTCTATCTCGTGTTCGGCTCGGCCGAAATACAACCCTGGAACGACCCCAACCCTGTAGTACAAAAGCCGCCCCCCCGAAGTGAAATAGAAATCGGCCCAGAACCCGAATAGAGTGCCCCAAAACCCGAATAGAGTGCCCCAGAACCCAAATAGGGGGATGCTTGTAGATTGAGTACGAATAGACTATCTTTGGACAAGCAACCACACTAGTAGATCATTGATGGCCGAGGCCACAAGTGAGCGTATTTGGATTAACTTCGGATCAAGCAATCTGATTGGGGTTGATTTCAAAAAATTCCGCCCGGGGCGGATTTTATCCTGATGGGATAATGTTCGTTCTCGGAACGGCTGGCTTTTTCCTATCCTGTCTTCCTTCTCTCTTCGATTTCGGGACGATAAGACCATAGCAGTTAAAGTTCCCTCTGTCAAATTTCTTAAAAAAAAAAAATCCCTTAAATTTTATTTTGCCATTTAGGTACCTACCCACCCACGTGGGTGATGATGATGAATCAGAAGGTTTAGACATGTATTTGTATCACGTGAATCTATATCACGTGATATAACAAAGCTATAACCTACTTTCTGTAGGTATTCTTTCTCCTTTAAATTTTGGGACTTCATCGTGAAACAAACAAACAGAAGGTTTACGAGTAGTTCAGTAGTAATGTGGGAAATCGATTATTTTGGTAAATGTCGATTATTTTGATAAATATCGATTATTTTGCTAAACGAATATCGATTCCTTGGATAATCGACTCTTCAGATCAAAGTAGTGATGTCAAAACATTGTCAATCAGACGGTTGTGATAAAAATACGAGTGACAGATCCGCTGATAAGAATGTGCAAGGAAATGGAAGGAATAAATGAAATTCTCCAGTGATTCAATTATTCGTAGAAAACGGAACACTTTCAATAACACTTAATTTGCATTGACATCATTTGCATTTTTTCGTGAACTACAACTATACCTAAACACTTGTCTCTAAGTTTCAAGGTAGAAAGGGTACCCATTGGATGAATTTTATTAGGCGACCTATTTTGATGTCAATTACGTCGGGTAGGTAGGTAGGTACAAACATTAAAAAGATTTTTCTTAGTCTTAGAAATCAAAATCATGGATTATTCTAGGCAATCTAGTGAATCTAGGTAGATATATTCAACATTGTCGATGTGTTGTGTTTTTATTTGAAATGCTTGATTACTAATGATAATAATAATAATTATAATGATCAAACTATCTTTTTTGAATACCTATATAACTTTAAAAAAGATAAAATATCTATCCAAATATTTATTTATGCTTATGTTAAATTTTGGGTTAATTGCTTTTTATTAAAGTCTTTACTATTAACGGCACACAAATAAATACACAATCATTTCAAATTCCAATGGACACTGCACTTTTGGCACGAACCAAACGAAAGAAAAGATTTCCACAAAATCCCTAAGGTCAAGGAACCAAAAGAATTGAACCGACAACCGACCGACTCTAAATTTCGACGAAATGGGGAGAAAGTTCGACAAACCTCGGCACTTCTAAAAAATGGACACTGCACTTTTGGCACGAACCAAACGAAAGAAAAGATTTCCACAAAATCCCTAAGGTCAAGGAACCAAAAGAATTGAACTGACAACCGACCGACTCTAAATTTCGACAAAATGGGGAAAAAGTTCGACAACTCTCGGCACTTCTAAAAAATCGCACGTTAAAATCGCACGGATTTTCACTTTTCACCTCACAGAGAGATCACTAAAAATCTGTGTAACTCACATCACTATATTGACATGGCACGGTAATTTCTCAATAAGTGTCGCGGTATGGTACAGACTCACAACTGACATAACGTTTTGTGTTGAGATACGATTTTTTTTTTCGTGTGTGTGAATTGCCAGTGGCGTATGTCGACTTCTGGAAACAAAAAATTCCGTCATTTTCCCTCATTTTAGTGGCGGAGCAACGATTCACTCATTGAGGCCATCTGTTGGATTCACAGAGGTATAACGTCACTCTATTACCGCTTAGTGCTTAAGTCAGGGCAGTTTTGAGGGGAAGCCGAGCCCCCCCCCTCGAGCTCAATTTTTTTCCTGTACTGCAGGCCGAAATATTGGAGCCCTGGCTGCTCAGTAAAGGTCTTTTATAGTGACGGGGATTTTACCCTCCGATCGGCCACAACCTAACGCCTCCGCATATTAACCTCTCCCGGCCTGAAACCGGGAAAAGCCAGCAGCACGTAATTGTCCATATCCGAGATGGGGGCCCCCTTTTGTATACTAACCAGTAAGTAAGTAAGTAAGTAAGTAAGTAAGTAAGTAAGTAAGTAAGTAAGTAAGTAAGTAAGTAAGTAAGTAAGTAAGTAAGTACATAAGTAGTGACCTGAACAAAACACATGTACACATTGTCCCCGGGACTGAGTAGGTACAAATACTCACACACGTATGTACCTACTCACTGAGATACATAACAATAAATACATAATTACATACATGTACGCCATATACCGTATAATACACAGCCATATAACATACGGTCGAACAATACACACTGTCTCCGGCGGCCTCCGCATATTAACCTCTCCCGGCCTGAGACCGGGAAAAGCCAGCAGCACGTACTTGCCCACATCCGAGATGGGGGCACCCTTTTGCATACTAACCAGTAAGTAATTTTATTAAGTAAGTATGTAAGTACATAAGTAGTGACCTGAACAAAACACATGTACACATTGTCCCCGGGACTGAGTACAAATACTCACACACATATGTACCTACTCACTGAGATACATAACAATAAATACATAATTACATACATGTACGCCATATACCGTATAATACACAGCCATATACCTAACATACGGTCGAACAATACACACTGAACTGAAGTATATCATGCACAATACATATGGACTCACTCATACAATGCACAGAGATACATGAATGTGATATATCCATTATACAGTCGAGTGCAAACGATTTCGGGCAGTTTCTATTACGATTACCTTAGGTTGGAATTCGATTCCTGCCCGTGGCGAGTGTTTACTGTACATCAAGGGTGGAGTGGTAGAGAATGTCATAGACCCACATTAACCCCATAGGTACCTTACACAATCATTAGTAATGTCATTATTTCCAAGTAATGATGATGAAAAATCAGAAAATCCGGAATTCCATCATTAGTAATGACATTACTAATGATCATGTAAGGTACCTACCACACTTGATCAAACTTAATTCTCATTCTTTCTTATTTTTTGTCACCAATAAGATTGTATGGAAATAAAGTTTGATTGAATTGTTGCATGATATTGAAAATATTTGAAGTACTTAAATCTGTCCATTTTTGTCTTTTTAGTAGTGGCGGGGTTCAAACATTAAATGTTTAAAATTGAAAATAAAAAATTAAAAAAAATTAATTCATCGAAAAGCCACTACAAGTTTCGATTTTAATGTCCGTTTCATTCACTAAACAGAGGGGAGATGTTCAGTCACTTTAACAGCAGAATAGATGGAAAGCAAGATCTGAATTAAAAATTAAAACTACATATCTAACTGATGAAATAACACCATTGTTTCTCTCTCTCTCTCTCTCTCTCTCTCTCTCTCTCTCTCTCTCTCTCTCTCTCTCTCTCTCTCTCTGTCTTTCTCTCTTTCCGTCTTCCTCTCTATCTCTCTCTCTCTCTTTCCGTCTTTCTCTCTCTCTCTCTATCTCTCTCTCTGTCTCTCTCTCTTTCCGTATTTCTCTCTCTCTGTCTCTCTCTCTTTCCGTCTTCCTTTCTTATTTTTCGATATTTTCCTTTGTCAGATTTTTACCTAGGTACCCTAATACCATTTTATTTATCCCCGGCACATTATTAAAACGTGTTATCATCCTTTATCTGTCCTTTATCCTTACGGGGAGACAGGAAAATCTATGAAACATCTACGTTTATCCCTCATTTTCCCCTCCTCCCCCCATACTCTATCTCTATCCTCCCCCTGTTCTTCCCCTCTCATTTTTCATCCCTCTCTCTCCCTTTTCACAAACCTCTCTTCTTCCCTAATGTTTTATTTCTTTGTCTTTTTTCCTCCCTTTTTACTTTCCTTATCCTATAGGAAGGAAAGTAATGTAATCGGGTCAAATTTTCGATGGTCAGTTTTTAGTGCCAAAACACGTTTTGAGGTCCCTAGAGCCTAATTCAAAGTTTCAGCCATTGGTCCGTGTGTGTGTGTCTGTCTGTAAACAAAATATCTTTCGGGTCAAATTTTCGATGGTCAGTTTTTAGTGCCAAAACACGTTTTGAGGTCCCTAGAGCCTAATTCAAAGTTTCAGCCATTGGTCCATGTGTGTGTCTGTCTGTCTGTAAACAAAATATCTCGAGAACGGTAAGAGTTAGAGACTTGAAATTTGGTATGTAGCTGTCAAATGTGACAAGGATGTGACACGTTTGGTTAAGATCGGTGCAACGCTTGGCGGCATTTCGGCCGCTTTTCGGCGGTTTTCGGTGTAATTCAATAATATCTCGGGAACGGTATGAGCTAGAGACTTGAAATTTGGTGTATACCTAGTTCACAAATGTGACAAGGATGCGACATGAAACTTGGTTGAGATAGGTGCTGCGGTTGGCGGTATTTTGACCGCTTTTTGGCGGTTTTCTACCGTTTTTTGGCGGTTTTCAGCTATATCGACTAAACGGTTAGAGGTATTGTAAAAGTTAGGGTAAAAGAACACTGAAATAAGCATCATTCAATAGCATAAGGAAAGTCGTGTGATGTTCACACTACTTTGACTCCTCCTCTTCATTCTATTTTTTTCTCATTCTCTTTCCCTCTCCTTCTGCACTCCTCCTCTTCCTTTTCCTTTCCTTCTATCTCTTTCCATTCACTCCCATGTCAATTGCAACGTTATTCATTGAGCGTATTACATTTCCTTTTTGTTAAATAAATTTTATGTCTAGCTCTCTGTGTGTGTTTACCTCCTCCTTCTTTCTCTCTCTGTCTTCCTATCTATCTATCTTTCTCTCTCTCTCTGTGTCTCAGTCTGTCAGTATCTAAATCTTTTTTCCTCTCTTTAGAGCTGCGTATTACATTTCCTTTTTGTTAAATAAATTTTATGTCTAGCTCTCTGTGTGTGTTTACCTCCTCCTTCTTTCTCTCTCTGTCTTCCTGTCTATCTATCTTTCTCTCTCTCTCTGTCTCAGTCTGTCAGTATCTAAATCTTTTTTCCTCTCTTTAGAGCTTGAATCCAATCTTATAAATTCGAGACATTGAAAGATATTCTATCTTGTAAAGTAACAAACAAGATTTTCGAAACTTTTCGTATGTACCTATGTAACGTACACGCATCAATCAACAACCATTATTATCTGAGATGTTTTTTCTCTTCCACTTCTTCTTCTTCTTCTTCTTCTTCTTCTTCTTCTTCTTCTTCTTCTTCTTCTTCTTCTTCTTCTTCTTCTTCTTCCTCCTCCTCCTCCTTCAAACTGTTGAGAATTGTACTGTCGATGTCTCGTCGGACATCGCATCCATGGGCTTTTGCCACCTTCAATATTATGAGTCATCTGTGGATTCTGGTGTCTAAAGTTGACTCAATATTAGAATCATTCTTTTGAGATCTTTACGAATATTGATGTGGGCAGATTTTCTACACCTGAAGAAAAAAATTTTGAAAAAAGGCCAACCTACTAGTCGGAATTTGAAAACACTTTTTTTTACGAAGGTACTTAAAATATAAAAGGATAAACCTCTCTGTATATTTATTTACATCAGTTGACTCAATATTGATAGCATTCTTTTGAGATCTTTACGAATATTGATGTGGGTAGATTTTCTACACCTGAAGAAAAATTTTTTGAAAAAAGGCCAACCTACTAGTCGGAATTTGAAAACGCAATTTTTATTACGAAGGTACTTAAAATATAAAAGGATAAACCCCTCTGTATATTTATTTACATAAAGTGAAATCGGAAAACTTAAACCGGCCATCCATCATAACGATTACCTGTGCAGGTACGTCTGAGCAGTTATGCCTGTACAGTTCAACCTCTAGTAAACTTTACTATGAATGGCCTTCTGTGGGTAAACATGGTTCTACCTAAATGAAAATGACATGACTTCCACCAAAATGTGAAGGGGTCCTACAAAATTACATAATATTATTTCCTATAATGGTTCTACCTAAATGAAAATGACATGACTTCCACCAAAATGTGAAGGGGTCCTACAAAATTACATAATATTATTTCCTATAAAAAATCACTTACAATAATTTCTGGCGAGGGGAAGCCCTACAAAGAAGATAAAAGAATACCTATAAGGTCATAATATCAAGCTTTTTTTGGCAGCCCTACCAAGAATTAAGGTCATATCAATCTTTTTGTCACCTCGCCTTTTTGATGATAGTCTAGCTCTAGACAGCCAAAAATGCTGTCGTGTTTCACTTTTTTTTCCCCATCCTCTCATAGTACATTACAAAAAGATCTAATCTAGTCTCTCTCTTTCCCTCCCTCTCTCTCTCTCTCTCTCTCTCTCTCTCTTGGCTGTTACGGAACGTAATTGAGATTTGCTTCATCTTCCCCTAACAAAGACGGGGGTTTTGCTCTCCATTGGGTGACAAGCTATCCACCCCCTCACCCAGCCTGAGTGAGGCCGGAAAAAGCAGGTAGCACGTGACTGCCCGGATGGTCACCCATTCGGATACCAACCACACTCAACATTCCTCAACAGAAATTGAACTGCTTCACGCATGGACGAACCGATGAACATTGAACAAGTCATCAGATACTCGAATACCAAGAATTAAGGTCATATCACCTCGCCTTTTTGATGGTAGTCTAGCTCTAGACAGCCAAAAATGCTGTCGTGTTCTCCTTTTTTTTGTCCCCCATCCTCTCATAGTACATTACAAAAAAATATAATCTAGTCTCTCTCTTTCCCTCTCTCTCTTGGCTGTTACGGACGAATTCGGGGAACTTGTACTTCATCTCGTAGAAACTTTTGATCTGGATGGAGAGGGGGAGAAAAAAAAACTATAATGGAGCAGTTGCAAATGGGAAAATAATATTATTAAAAGGCCGATTGCTACGTAAAAAGTTGTAAAAAATCCAAATCTGAGGTCAAAACTCCGAAAAAGTAAGGTCGAAAATTCAATTTTCAATTGCCGTTCTAATGAAAAAGTTCAAAGAGTTGTGACGTCAGATTTCACTTCAAAATGAGCAGAAACGCTTGCGCACAAACAAACGAAGCGGGAGTCATGAATTATGACGTCATCGCCTACGGGAGTGTATGCTGTGACGTCGAACTTCACGATTTACCGGTATTTTTTAAATCGATTTATCTCGGTATTTAGAAGTCGTAGAAGAAAAAGAAAAATTCCGTTGGTTCTCATTTTTCCTGCTCCATGACTTTGAAACATCACCCAAGTAAGCAACACTGATCTATTGAGTGAAGAAAGTTCCAAGTTTCAACTATTAGGACAACTAGGCAGTTGGTTTACAATCGCCATAACTCTCAAAAAGTCTGTCCAATTTTAACGAAATTTGGCGAACATGTTCAACAAATAAAGTGAATTTTCTCAGAAAACATCGGCTTAGTCGGGGCCTTTGGAGACCGTCAGAGGACCTCTTTTTCTGATTGTACATTTTATAATAGAATAGAATAGAACATACATAGGTAACCCTTCTTATACTGGTATTATAATGTTTTTGTAGTACAAAGGTACAACATTTTACTGTGACCTTTTACTTTTTCCTTGGTGTGTGAACGGAAGACACAAATAGCTACAACACGTTTTGACATTAAGGTAGACTCTTTGTATCAGGGTAAATTAATCTCAAGAAGAGTCTGACTCACCAGATTGTAAGTTTTGTCCACGTCATGTTTCCGTGCTCTGAGGAATGCCATGAGGAAAACTTCATCAGTTCTGGAGTGCAACTTGGGATCAGCTGGAAAAAAAATCATAAATAGGTACCAATATTAAATCTTAATTTGTCCCTAAGAAAAATATATGAGACCCAAGTTTCATTAGAACTTTTATATTATAACAGGAGAAAACCCTCTAAGAACATTGCTAAACCATTATTAGGTAGTGACATCAAAACTCAAAATATGTACAAAGTTGTAAAGTTTCTTGCAGGAACACATCAGCCCAGTCTTTTTGCAGTCAGCCCTGTATGGTCTTTTTGGTTTTGATTCCTGTCTTTAAAACACCCTGTATACCCCATTGTCAATGCAACATAATCTATAGGTTTGGTGTTATAAGGCGACATACAGGTTTGGACATATTGATAGATTCTGACGTGACTTTGTGAAGATATATAGGTTTATACATATTGATAGATTCTGACGTGACTATGTGAAGATATAGGTTTGGTGTTATAAGGCGACAAGGTTTGGACATATTGATAGATTCTGACGTGACTTTGTGAAGATATAGGTTTGGTGTTATAAGGCGACATATAGGTTTGGACATATTGTTAGATTCTGACGTGACTTTGTGAAGATATATAGGTTTGGTGTTGTAAGGCGACATATAGGTTTGGACATATTGTTAGATTCTGACGTGACTTTGTGAAGATATATAGGTTTGGTGTTATAAGGCGACATACAGGTTTGGACATATTGATAGATTCTGACGTGACTTTGTGAAGATAGGTATAGGTTTGGTGTTATAAGGCGACATATAGGTTTGGACATATTGATAGATTCTGACGTGACTTTGTGAAGATATAGGTTTGGTGTTATAAGGCGACATACAGGTTTGGACATATTGATAGATTCTGACGTGACTTTGTGAAGATATATAGGTTTGGTGTTATAAGGCGACATATAGGTTTGGACATATTGATAGATTCTGACGTGACTTTGTGAAGATATATAGGTTTGGTGTTATAAGGCGACATACAGGTTTGGACATATTGATAGATTCTGACGTGACTTTGTGAAGATATATAGGTTTGGTGTTATAAGGCGACATACTGCAGCAGCTATAGGAACCTCTGTGACCGAGTGGGTATCTTACTAGGCTTGCACGTCGGAGTTCTCGGGTTCAATTTCCGGAGGGGTCAAAGTTTTTCGGCTCTGTGCTTGGAGTTCGAGGTGCACTCAGCCTCGTGACAACAATCGACTATCTACTTTAATCGAGAAGCCACCAGTGGCGGCATTACCAGTGTAAAAAGATTACTGAAATATGAAAATTGATTGCAAAGGAGGCACTTAGTAATGCTGGGATATCCACAAAAGTTGTGAAAAGGCTCTGCTGTAATACAAATAAATTCACAATTTGTTTCATTTTTGATTGATACTTCAGCAAATATTGCTGATCAATTTAGTTCATACTGATTCATGTTCTACTTACGGATCAGTTTATCTTCGTGCTGCAGGATGAGTTTGGTCATTGGTTTGGAGTTATACGCGGACATAGTGCCACCCCATTCCTCTGGAAGACAGTCAGGAGAGATGTGCTTGTGTAGGGACTTCATGTTGGTACCGTGCAGGTTGATCTGAGGATCAAGATATCAGAGATTAAAACATTTCAGGTTTGTTTTTGGAACGGCTGACCTTATAGCAGTTACAGTTCTATCAAAACTCGGAAAAAAGAACAATACATAGTAGGTTCGACGTTTAATATACAATCTGAAGAGCTAGCCTAGTAAGCAATATGTTGCGGCCTCAAACCCCGCCTGAGGCGAACTTTGAACAGATAAGGTTCGTTCTCGGAACGGACTGGCTTTTTAGCCAGCCGTTCCGAGAACGAACATTATCCCATCAGGATAAAATCCGCCCCGGGCGGGAATCGAACCCGCGGCCTAGCGCTTACAAATTTACAACATTAATTGGCACATTGGCAGACATTTGTTAAATGGTTCGTTCGTTAATTAAACCGTTTAACAATAATAGTAGATTTAGTTCTCCAAATCATTAAAGATCTTGTTACTATTGTAATGCCAGTTTTATTAGCCTTGTTATCAGATATACCTAGAACTTTCATCAGAACCCTATTCAGCATTTAAGCCTAATGGTGCATTCACAAATCATAGTACTGAATAGGATAGCATAAGTACTTAAACTTAAAGAGTTTAGTGGGTGCCACAGCTGCTACAGATTTGAATAGGTTCTGTTGCACAAGAAATGCATTTTCAAAGTGTTGTACCGAGGTCACGCCAGTGGTGTGAAACTCTAATAAACCCACCTCATTATGGAAGTTAAATAGGGACTGTTTACATTGTTTACAAGTATCTAGGTAGGTGATTGGAGTATAGGAACTTTTTCAAAAGATCTTCAATAGAGGTAACCGTAACAACGAAGTTCTCTTATCATTCCGAAAACGAAGAGAGGAGAACAGGATATGAAGAAGATAGCTGTTCCGAGAACGTATTCGAAGCTGTTCCGAGAACGTATTCGAACATTATCTGTTTCAGGATAAAGTCAGTCCCGGGCGGGAATAGGACCCGCGTTCTAGCGCTCACAAGGCAGGCAGGTGCTCTACCCTCCAAGGCAGGGGTTCCCATCTGATTTTAAAAAAATCTAGTGTACCTATTTTTTGCAAGTGTACCTATTACCTAATCGTGTACCTATTTTTTATTATAGCTATAGTTTGGGTGTGAAAGGGGGGGGGGCGTGAGATGTTTATTTATTTCCGGGGGATCGGAAGAGCG
>NW_007377475.1:0-5234 GCF_000475195.1 Diaphorina citri | reverse complement strand
TACGGCCCTGGACCCAATCTTCGCTCGCTCCTTATTCTAATATAGAATGTGAACTAGTAAGGTGATTCCATTCGAGATAGGTAGAACACACCAGTATCTATAGCCTGCTAAAACACGTGTTCGAGGTCCTTAGCAACCTACACTGAAATCATGGTTTTTTTTTACTCTCCTATCACTACCTGGCATTTGCTGCTTATCGGATAATACCTAAAGTTTATTCTTCCTTACGCCACAGCTTTTTATGACACACCGGGACAGTAAGTACATAGTAGGTCAATACTTCAATCGATTGGGATCACTGTTGTTCTACTTCAGTGAGCCCAGAATATCATCTTTGTGATGTCTAGATTGATAGTCCTAAATGGACCGTTGCTACATAGTTGGAAAGTGAGCCTCATACTAACGAAACATCATGTGCTCAATTGTCCGGTGACGTGTCTCGCGCTTCCTTATCTAGCAAAGTCATACAGTCAGCAATAACTTTCGATGGTATGGTTTTCAGTGCCAGGACAACGTTTCGAAGTGCTAAACTGCCTTAGCTAGCTAACTGAAGATCATGTGCTTTACACTTGCTTTTATCATTTGATAGGGCAATAGTGTCGCGTCAAAAATTTCGATGTGAACATCTTTATGCCAAAACAAAACTTTTTGAGGTCTAAACCTGAATCAAAGCAACTTAATGTCACAAATATCTTGCCTATATTTAAAACACCCTCGACAAAGAACTGACTTGGACTCGGAACCACCCAACCTCCAGATCCGACGTACCGCCCTAACCACTACTGACGTTGGTTACTTCCGGCCATTAGTATTTCAACTGTGCCTCAAATCTCTCAATAACAGTACGGTCCAGTAGGCTTCTGTCCGTGGAAGCTGTGCAGGTTGAGATGGTTCTTATCAGACTCCTACTGATAAGGATGCCTAAGTACCTATAAAGACTAATGACTACTAATTTAACGCGGGCAGCACGGCGTATTGGCGAATTCGCAGCGTAAATGAGCCATTGAGAATCCGTGTGCGCAAGTATAGGTAACTACAACAGAGGTGGCCAAAACGTGGCAGCGAGCATCGTTCGCCTGCGGCGTGCTCGACCCGAATCGGCTTTATGGGATTGCGGCTAACAAAGGTAAGGTTAGTTACCACTTTTGTAGGTACTACTTGCACCTGTTGATCATTGTGGCAAATGTTAAGTATCATCTACAGATCTCACTAGCCAGCCTGGTTAGCTTGGATAGTAGCGCGTCTGCCTTGTAAGCGCTAGGCCGCGGGTTCGATTACCGCCCGGGGCGGATTTTATCCTGAACGGATAATGTTCGTTCTCGGAACGGTAACAAGAATTCTTGTCGTTTCACTCTGACGTCACAATTATTGTGATGTCTCTGACATTACCTTCTACTATGTATTTTCACTGTCTATAATTCTATATCATCAGGTATTTCGGCAAGACAGAAAATAGTCAAGTTGCTATAGCCTCAGTACATGAGAGAGAGGTACGTATCTAAGTATCAAATGGAGAGAGAAACATATGTAGGTAATATACATAGTAGATAGGTATAGGTAACACATAACATGTCCATAACTACTAATCTAGCCTAATACCTAATGGATTAGCTTAATGATCATCTTGGATGTAGCTTCACGCACCTTCGTTAGTTGCACATTTATTAGATGTGGTTCGTCGTTTCAACCCTTCATCATCAATTCACAATTCCGATGATGAAAATCCACTCCTTGAAAACACCATACCAATTTACCAATAACTAGAAGCTTTAATGATAGGTGATAGGGTTTGATAGCCCATAGACCCTCGTACAGGCTGGGTAGGCCAGATATTTATACTTAATTGCCTATTTAATTGTTATAAACATCATAATTATAACATTAAATGTTAGGCACAGTAGTAATCCTGTCTTATTTTCCTTGGACACTTTATATACATATATGCTGACGTAACACCAGTGTCGCGGGGTGAGATTTAAAAAAAAAATAAAATAAAATAAATAAATGTCTTTTCTTTGTGTTACTCTATCACAACTTTGGTGCTCACTGCAGCATTGTAGGATTTTTCCAAATACATATATCGCAATAATCCAGCTCCCAATTACCTACCATTTATGGCACCGGTCGCTATGCGCATTTGTACGTCATACTACTCATTTTCCTCACGAGGCTGAGTGGGCCCCGTAACGGCCAGTCACGGAATCAATCATTTGCATGATACAAATTTCTTGGATTTTCCTCACGAGGCTGAGTGGGCCCCGCAACAGCCAGTCACGGAATCAATCATTTGCATGATACAAATTTCTTGATTCTCAATAATCCTAACAACCAATGTTTACCTACCATGCTGGCACCGGTCGCTATGCGCATTTACATGTCATAGCTACTATTTCCTCACGAGGCTGAGTGGGCCCCGCAACAGCCAGTCACGGTATCAATCATTTGCATGATACAAATTTCTTGACCCTCGAGGTTACCTACCATGCTGGCACCGGTCGCTATGCGCATTTATATGTCATAGCTACTCATTTTCCTCACGAGGCTGAGTGTGGGCCATTGTTCATACAACATTTGGACTGGCACCGGTCGCTATGCGCATTTACATGTCATAGCTACTCATTTTCCTCACGAGGCTGAGTGGGCCCCACGCAATAGCCAGTCACGGAATCAATCCTTTGCAGATACAAATTTCTTGACCCCGCCGGGAATCGAACCCGGGTCTCCCGCGTGCAAGGCGAGTGCAGTGACCACTACGCCAACTTGACCCCGCCGGGAATCGAACCCGGGTCTCCCGCGTGCAAGGCGAGCGCAGTGACCACTACGCCATGGGAGCTGACTTTCCTATTTAAATATTGTCGGCGTTTCTTGTCAGCCCCTTTCAGGCAGCCTATGTACTTCATGTCCTGTTAAATTTTTCTCACTCAAGTCCTGAATGCCTGATTCACACAATCCTTCCACCTTTTCTTCGTGCCGCCATTGTCGTCATCAATAAAATAAAAACAAAGTTACTGCACAACTCACATTATCCTCGGCATTGACATCGGCGCCCCGAGTTACTAGCTCCCGGACGAAGCTCAGCTTTCCCTTCTGGGCGGCAAACATGAGCGCCGTGCCGCCATTGTCGTCCCGGTCGTCGGCGACGGTTCGTTTGTTCTCGAGGAACGTCTGCAGAGAGTCGAGGTTGTCCTCGGCAATGTAGCTCTGCAGAGTGCGGTAGCACAGGGACACCATTGAGTCACTCCGAGGTAGCGTCTGGAAAGGAGAGAGAGAGAGAGAAACGGAATAAATAGATGAAAAATAAATGATTTTTTTTTAGTTGTAGTATGTTTCACAGTAAAGGTATAAAATTACAATTTATATAATTAATTAAAACAATTTCGATTAAAACAATCTCATTTTAATTAAAACAATTTTGTACGAGAAGTATGCTGAGTCGTTTTGGTAACCCAAACTTTGGGCAGTCCGTCAATAAATTTGATAGATTGTTTCTCTCTGGAACATACATTATACATATTGCTTTTTTTAAGAAAATACTAAATTAGTGTGGACAGAGATTAGATTATTTATTAGTAAACACACAGTTAGAAGTTATCCAAAAAGAGCTGGGGGGAGAAATTTAAAAAAAAAAACAAAAAAAAAAAAAAAAAAAAAAAAAAAAACATATCAAGAACACCAGCACATTCAGCCCATATTCCCAAAAAGATACCAAACAACAAAAGCATTGGCAAAAGTAATTAGGTAAGTTGTACCTACATAATTCTACTTTGACTGACGAAATCAACCACTAGCATTTTGTTAATTACAAATTTAGAAAGTACACAATCATGACTATGTAAAAATGTAGATAGGTATGCACAGGTATACATTAGGATGAGTAGGAATTTAAATGAGGTACAAACTTTGTTAAAATACCTAATTATCATTTTTTTTTAATTATTATGAGTTAGTTAATGATAATTTTTTAACCAGTTAGCAATGTTTGTTCATTATATGACTTTACATAGGTAGAGGCATTATTAATTATAGGTACTGTAAGTAACGCGGAATAATTTATTTCTTTTTTAAAATGTACCTACTTACAATACAAAGTTGTGGACTTTGCCAATTTGGTTTAAAATGGCAAAGGGGTGTGTCCTGTGAAGTTCTCAGTCTTAAGACAGACTACCAATGTTTCCTCGTTTGGGCCAACTTTACAAGTTCGAGGCATCATACCTTGGCATTGAAGTTTTAATGTCCACTTGTTTGCCAACTTTACAAGTTCGAGGCACCATACCTTGGCATTGAAGTTATAATGTCCACACTTGTTCAGATGTTTTATTCCTACCATTATTTTATCTTGGTAAATCTTGTACAACAAGTATTTTTAGGTGCAGTTTCGTTGGTAACATGGCCTCATAACATGGTTTTACTTAACTTGAGATTGAGACCTCTGTTGTTTTTATCTGCAACAAAATTAATTTCGAATCAAGTTCGAGGTAACTCCACCTTGAACCTTGCTGTTGTTGAAGTTAAGTTTCTTCATACTGGATAAATATTCACGCAACTCGTTTTTTTTTTTTTTTTCCATTAGGCGCTTTAACTATGTTTTATGCATGTCGTTCGCGCCGTTGCAGTCATCAGAAAAATTAATGTTCTTAATTGAGATAAATATACAGTTATACATACAGGGACGGTTATACCTTCATCAAACAAATTTCAGGTTGACAACAAGTACCACTAGCCTTAGACCCATATCGGTACCATGTTTGCTGTTCATTGGTAGTACCAATTCGGTACATCATGTAAATTGGTACTTTCATGCCTACTCATTATAATGACTAACCAGATTACCACCGCGATAGTGTGGGTACCAAATCCAACACTCGAAGAAGAGGTTACCAATTAGAACCATAACCCATAGGAGGAATTCTCCTACAACCGCATAGTCTTACGCAACCAACCAGGAAGCTGGTATTGCTGGTAACAGTTGTAACCATCTTTGCATCCACTCAGAGTGAGGTGAACTATCGGCATACTTGCAATGTATGTAAATAGCACGAGCCTGGCATATGCCAGCAATGGTCTGTAGTATGCCAGGAAAACAGCCACTATGGAAATTCATGTACTTATTCTACTAATAGCATAAATAGGTAATTATGTATTTAGTGAGACGAATGAACATTTTTATAAGAAGTTTTAAAATGAAAAGTTTCAAAAGTTGGTCTTTTCTGTGGTTTGTGGAATTTTTTGATAGA
>NW_007377474.1:482214-483191 GCF_000475195.1 Diaphorina citri | reverse complement strand
AATCTGTAGTGGATATACATATTATAGTTCTATTCTATGATTCTGTTGGATTTTCGGAACGTTCATATCCACCGTACGAATCCAAGAATCCACGGAATAGGCTGGCCGTATGTAACGAATCCCAAGTCCAGAATTCCAGATATTGGCAAAAGCTATGATCTCATTGGGGAAAAGTATGAATGATGTTTGTGAAGTTAGGAAATCCTAGTGTGAATCGGGATTCAGTTGTGGGGAAAAAAAGACAAAACTTCAGAATTCATTCATAAACTCGTGGACTTGTGTGAGGGCAAAGTGGACTTGTTCCTCGAACTTTTTTCCCTTCCTCTTCCTGAAAACCAATAAAAGTTGGAATGTGTGTGAAAGGTGACTACACACGACGAGTCCTTAAATACAAATGGACATGAGTTCACAAGACAAACCAAAACTTATCATGTGTAGATAAATCTGTAGTGGATATACATATTATAGTTCTATTCTATGATTCTGTTGGATTTTCGGAACGTTCATATCCACCGTACGGTCAGCTCCCATGGCGTAGTGGTCACTGCGCTCGCCTTGCACGCGGGAGACCCGGGTTCGATTCCCGGCGGAGTCAAGAAATTTGTATCATGCAAATGATTGATTCCGTGACTGGCTGTTGCGGGGCCCACTCAGCCTCGTGAGGAAAATGAGTAGCTATGACATATAAATGCGCATAGCGACCGGTGCCAGCATGGTAGGTAAACATTGGATTTTAGGATTATTGAGATATTGGGAAAAATCCTACAATGCTGCAGTGAGCACCAAAGTTGTGACATAAACATAATAACACAAAGAAACAGCATTTACATTGTAATAATAAAGGAAGGACGGACTAAAAATTGCGATTTACCCAGAGGGCCATCGAGAGATGTATTTTGGGAATTACTAGGATCATGGGCGTATCCAGCATCGGGTTTGGGGGGGGGGGAGGCCGCGGTTAACGGGTGGGACGCCCC
>NW_007377474.1:479147-481946 GCF_000475195.1 Diaphorina citri | reverse complement strand
TCCTCTCTTCTCCCCTCTCTAACTACCTCTTTTTGTTTCCTTCCTTTCCCAAAGTGTTTGTAAAAGAATAAAGCACGAAGCAAGGTCTATCGAAAAAGTGGCGCCAACTACTCTTTTCTGCTTCCTTGAGTTTTCTCTTGCTTCTCCTTTCTGCCTATGTTTTTAATTCTCTCCTTCCTCCCCCTAGGACTTGGCTTATCTTTCAATCTCTTCCCGGTTACTACCACCTTGTTGCTCTTTCCTTCTCCCTCCTTCAAGCTCCTCTTTTCATCCTTTCTCCTCGGCTTTTGGTGCCTATTGTTTATTGCGCTTTCTTTTTGAACAGCAACTATCCCGGGATGATTGACACAATGAGTCCTTCTATGTGTTATAAGTAAAAGTGACTCATCTAGATATTGGCCGATCTACTCTACTCTTTTAAATTTAGCTTTGTTGTTCCCGGCTTAAAAAATGGCGGTAAAGCGTAAATAATAGACGAAGTCCAACTTTTAAAGAGAGATAATAACGGATAACCCAAGCTGTAAGAAGTGTCACATTAAAAATAAACATACTATAAGCAGGTTATTTCCCGTACAAATAGAAAAGAAGAAGGAAACTGAACCACTTACGAAGACGCAACCGACAAAAATAGAATAAGTAGAGAGCGAGAGTGCATGCATACTTGGAAGAAGTTATATGGAGGTTTGAATTGTGACATAAAAGTACATCAATGAGAGCGCTTCAGCACTCTCCAACCACCATCCTAGAATTTCAAATCCTTTTGAAATATTTTTCAACCTATGTGATTTCTTGTCCTTCAAACCAATTTTTCCCAGCATTTAAATTCCAGGAAAATGGGTTACGTTTTGTGGCAAACATACTGAGGAGCGCGGCAGCGCTCCGCCTCGCCAAGTCAAGAAAGTTTGACCGCGCTATTGTTGTTATAATAAAGAAAACGAAGCTTGTATTTTCAAATAGTGATACACGTGTTCAAGTTTTGAACTTTCTTGCTGCTTGTACCCTTGCATTGTTAAGTTTCATGAAGAGAAAGTAGACGGGATGTTATCAGGGTATCCTCTCTTGTAAACAATAAACGTAATACACTCACAATTCGGATGGGATGGCCAACGCTCATCAATTTTATATTTTCCAAACCTATTGGTTGTATCATCTTGACCATTACGAACATCCATTACGGAGGAGAATTCTGTTCGTACGTCAATACTCGATAAAGTAATTTCAATCGAAGAGCCCAGGAGAAACAAGGTGAGGCCCTTTCTTCGGAAGTTGGATATAGGTCATATAGGTGAAATTATTTATAATTCAGGCTGGATAACCTCACCCAGCCTAAGTGGGCTGGGAAAAGCCAGCAGCATGTGATGACCCAGATGGTCATCTATCCGGATACCAGATACACGCGCATTAGTGATTCGTTGGAAACTGGTACATTAAACAAGGTACCTTTTACTCAAATACAAACGCAAACAATTTGCCTCTTTATTTAACAATAACCTTTTAAATGTGCTACCGCGGCTGTTTCTGACCCTTCGAAATACGCTTTGAATATCCAATATTTGGGGTACGAAAAGAAGATTCTGAAGAATAAAGATACATTCCTATCCAATAAAAAGAAATTGACACCCACTTCATCCTTTTCCCCATGAACTATTCAAATTGTAGATATGATGGGAATTTTGAAAACCTTCCCAATAACCTGATCGGAGGCATTTCTGAAGGTCCGGGGCTATTATGCTAACGTTTCATGGGTAATTTCATTTTAACGAGAAGTCTGGACGAGAAGAAGGGACCTTACGGCATTGTTACAAGTACAATATAAATTATTATGTAGTACTTTATCTACAGGGTGTTTCAAACTGCTTGTTTCGAGAAATTTTCTAGCTAACTTTTTCCCTCCCGCTAATAATCATGTAAAATTGTATACATATATTAAATCAGTCAACCAACCAATTAGAGTTGTGAATTTTGCATGTGACTCTTGCAATCTACATAGAACTCTTTGCTCATTCCACGCCCCTCAGGCCCCTCTCCCCCAGAGATTTTCTCATTATTCCAACTCAATGCCAGACTTTGTTTTCCAGCTTTGTTCATTTTGTTTTCCAGCTTTGTGTCAGCTTGTTCATTTTGTTTAAAATTGTCCTGCCATGAATTAAATTACAAATGCACGATATGAGGTTGAATAACCTCAATCTAATATCTGCTAGCTCACGTTCCCTCCTGATGAAGGTAATTTTGTAATTAGTTCACTTTGTGTTATCAGCAATGTTCCCTCGTGCGTTCTATATTAATTTGTTTAAATTTGACAGCGTACACAACCCTGTCCTGGGACCTTATTCCACGAACGACTCTGAACTCCCCTCACCCAAATACCAACCGACTGCAACATTGCTTCATTGATCCACGGAGAACTGGTGCGTTCAATGTGCTGAAGCAAATGAAATTCCTGGCATAAATAAGATCATAAAAAACGCACCATTGCACTACACTAGATTATTTTGTTGTTGTCTGCATCTTCCATAACTTCTCATTTTTTGTATCCTTTTTAATATCCTCTTTTATCGTCCTATTTCCTTTCGCCTATTTTATCACGTTTTATATCGCAGCGCGTGAAAAGACGCGTCTACAAGAAAATACATTAAAACAAGAAAACTTTTATTTCTCTGCCTACAAACATTCATTACGGAGACTCTTTTTATGATCGCAAGTTTAGTCGATGAAGCGTATCTTCTGACGGGGGTAAAAAAAACTAGGGTGCTGGAAGGCCAATCGAGTGACTGGATTCTGGAACTCTAATACTGAACT